>NW_016158738.1:22143-34278 GCF_001687245.7 Rhagoletis zephyria
ATTTGTCTATATCTATCTCGATTCGTTTTGGCTGTTACAAACAACCGTTATGTGAACAAAATTAATATACCCTTGTGCACAAGTGCGCTCGGGTATAAAAAGTAACACATTTTTTATAATTATATCCGAGCGCACTTGTGCACAAGGGTATTATATCTTTGTTCACATAACGGTTGTTTGTAACAAGCAAAACGACTCGAGATAGATATAGACAAATGTATACATAAATGGTCAGAATGAAAAGAGAAATCGATTAAGCGGTGACTGTCTGTCCGTCCGTCTGTGCACACGATAACTCGAGTAAGAATTGAGATATCTTAACGAAACTTGGTACGCGCACTTCCTTCCGGCGTAGGACGGATGGTATTGAAAATGGTCAAAATCGGACAATAACCACGCCTACCTCCCATATAACGGTAATTTTCAAAAATACGAAAACTGTGATATTTTAGTAACTACTGAAAATAATTCACTAAAAATTGATATGTACAATTAGTTTTAGACGAAAAATAAGAATATTAAAAATATTTGGAAAATGGGCGTATGTGTATATCCTGGTAACCGCTGCACCAATTTCTTCCCAACTTGGCACAGTTATTGGCCTTAGTATAGTGTACGAAATGGCCGAAAAGTTTTAAAATCGGACAATAACCACGCCCACATCCCATATAACGGTAATTTAGAGAAATACGAAATCTTCGATAACTCAGTAAATATTAAAGCTAACTTATTCAAAATTGATGGTTGCTACAACTCTTTACCAAGAAATACGTTTGTGATAAAGTTTTGGAAAATGGGCGTGGCGCCGCCCACTTATGATCACATATATGTATCTCGGTAACCGTTCTACCAATTTGTACCAAACTCGGTATGATTATTGTACTGGCCACATAGAAGCAAAGCGTTGAAATTATTGAAATCGGACTAAAATTACGGCCGCTTTTCATATAACGGTAAATTTCAGAAATGCATGAAACTTCAATATATCAAAATTTAAAGACGCTAATTTACTCAAAATTGATGCACCCAGGCTTACCATGTAGCGGTAGCTTTCGGAAAGGTGAAAAATATATATCTTTAATACCTACGCCGAGTATTTAATGTTCGGCTCCGCCCGAACCTAGACTTTATTGCTTGTTTTTTTTTTCATTTGTATTAAAGCTTGTTATTTTTATGAAAAAATCAAGCTGAACGAAGAAAATCGATGCATATAAGTGAATGGTCAAAGGAAAATGCGTAATGATTTTTTTATGAAATATGAACAGGAGAGAATGTTACTCATATCCCCTGTAAATAGCCATACTCGATTATTTTCCATGTTAAAGTTAGAATTTTTTCATTCGCAATGCAAACTTAAAATGTAAACATCTTGGGGAAAATGCCGCGATCTAGAAAACGGTGTACAGATCCGTAATCGACGACCGAAAATTAAGTTTACGTTTCCCGACGTTTTTGTGCCCTTTTAGCATTCCCTTTATCAAGGTGTAATTTTTTTAGTTTTTTTTTATTGTACACATTCAAAACCAGGCTCATTTGAGAGACCAATTCTTCTGATATAATGCGGGAAAAACAGCGAATTTCCAAACCGTTTGCCAACCTCTGAAACGCAGTCGATTTTTGATTAGGTGTTTGTTTTGAAAACATATTAAAACCAGGCTTTAAAAGCCGCATGGTTTTTGCTCATTTAATGAAATCGTTAGGTATACATTAGGGCGGGTCAAAAATGTAATTTTTCTCAAATCCCCTGGTAATAGTGAAAATATATTGTGTCATGAAGTCAACACCAAGCCTGCAAAATATTAGTCTTTTATTTTAATTGTAAGATCCCGCGCATCGACCGCCAAGTGACCCACAGCACACTACTTGAATAAGACCAATTCTAAGACCAAAATTAAAAATTCTGGGTTCAGCAAGAAGGTTTGGTGCATATTATTAGATAATGAATCCGTTAACGCAGAAGATAAAGCCAATTATCATTTCTGGCAGCCCTTTAGCTTTTCGTTAATCTCAAAGTTATCTGTTTTCAATAAAATTTTAATTTTTAATTGATAATTGCACTCTTAGAGTCAAAAGATGTAAAGAACAGCATTAATATTGCTGGCGTGCCCTTAGGTCTCTGGTTACAAATATTCTAATCTTTTCTAATATTAGCTATATTTTGCGATTTTTTGCAAATTTAGGAACAATTTCGGTGGCTCTAATAGAAAAGCCATTATTTTCCATAATCATGGAAAAATTTTGTTTATGCAAATGAGTATGGAAACACTGATCAGGCTCAACTTCTAGAAACACTAATTAGTTTACTTATGTTTATGTATACAATATAAAAAGTAATTTTTAGCAAAAAAAAATCTACTTAAAAAAAATATATATATATATATATGATCCACTGATCGGATCTCAACCAGATTAGTATGGGACCACCTCTGAGACACTGCCTTTCCGATGCAATCGGTTGACGTGGTCCAAGTTATGCGCTCCAAAGTTATGCGGTAACATACATAAAAAAAAATATTCCGACGAACTAATAACCTCCTCTTTTTTGTAAGTCGGTTAAAAATGACAAAAGGTTTTGTTCAACATTTATTTTAAAGCAACGTGTTTATAATCTGATCGATTTTACAACGCTTTTATCAACTTGCAATGTTGTGCGTCCAGAAACTTTCAATGTTGTGGATCCAGAAACTTTCAATGTTGTGTGTCCGACACCAAAGCAAAGCTTTGAAAAGTTCCTATAAAAAAGCATAGTGCATAGGGCGACAGCTGTAGTGAATAGGGCGAGGTAGATGACATCTAGATGTCGCCCTATGTACTACGTTTGCTACAGCGGAAATAGACGACACGCCATTTCTTTAAATAAAATTAATTGGTGCTCGTTTGTATGTACATACATATGTAAATGCATGTGTGTGCACCTTTCTATTAATATCGTTGAATTATTTTAATATCTATTGCAAAATTTTATTCAGACAGGACTAAAAAGTAGAAAATAAATAATATAAAAAAAACTTTTTAATATACAACGCTTTTATAAATGGACTAAAAAGTAGAAAATAATACTTCTCAGTCCCATAGAATTTGTTTTGATAACTTTTGATTTTGAAATTTTAGCAAAAGTCATTATAAACAATCTATGAAATTGAAAATGAAAAGCGTGGGGCGCATGTAATACACTTGAATTGATATGAAAAGTAATATATGTATGTATGTATGTGGGTATATGAATAACGACCGCTTAAAATCGATTTCAAAGTTCTACTTTCGCTGTAGAAATTTTAGGTCTACGTTATGTAGTTTGACTATTGTCAACTAAATCGAATGCTTTGTATTGCATGCGCTCCACGTTTTTCATTTTCAATTTCATAGATTGTTTATAATGACTTTTGCTAAAATTTCAAAATCAAAAGTTATCAAAACAAATTCTATGGGACTGAGAAATATTATTTTCTACTTTTTAGTCCATTTATAAAAGCGTTGTATATTAAAAAGTTTTTTTAATATTATTTTTCATCATATTATTATCATAAATCAGTAACAGCAAGTCTCGCCTTCAATCTGGTAACTATTACCTACCGATCGAGTAACATTTACCAAAGTTATATCGAAAAACTTAAGTGGATCTCCAATTTGTTCAATAGTATAAACAACTTTTAAATAAAAGAACCGGATTACAGAAAAGTGTGCCAGGGAGTAAATTTTTTCGTTCAAGCTGAACACAATTGGAGAATCCTCAAAAGGATTTTCCAGGATATGTTAAAGCTTATTGCATTTACCTACAGTCACTTTTTCAAATAATGGAATTAACTGAAGTAGTTATGTATATCTAAACACTTATTGCACGTCCCCTACTTTCATATAATGGCAAATTTAGAAACCCCGAAAAATGTGCTTCTTCGGTGACTAATAAAACCATTCCTCTCCAATTTTCAAGACTGTAAAAATGGACTTAAAATGGGCGTTTCTTACCCTAATTTTATTTTGTTAATGTTTGTAATGTGCTCGAAACAACAATTAACTTATAAAACGATTCCTAATCTTGGACAATACATTTTTGACTTCATTCACCACGATCTTGAAAACTGACCAAATAGGCGTGACCAAGTCCATGGTCCTTTTAATATTATATAAACATCCGAAAACATTAAAAGGTTTGAAATAAATCTCATCTCACTTATTTGTATTTTTCACTTGGTTGCTGAAGTAATTGAAAATTGAAAGTTCATAAGGGAAAATTATAGTCTTGTAAGTTTTATCTTAATATCTTAAAACCTTATTGACTTATTGAAAAGTAATAAATGAACGTGAGGTACTCAATTTAATAACCCTTAATTTGATATATCTTCCTGTTTATAACAATAAACGCATTCCACAGATATTACAAGTAAAAGTTCATTTTCAAAGTTTATACACTTTGATTCAATTGCGCGGGCTAAAGATAAGTTTTAAATTAATCTTTCGTGGGCAATAACAATTGGCTTAGACCTAAGACATCATAATATTACTATTACAATACGCTCAAATACCTTTTATTTTCCCCATATAAAATCGACCCAGCCTAGTTTACATGCATATGTACATATGTATTTATTTTAAGTCTCTCATATCTGTTGTTTTACATCCGTTGATACCCTGTAGGGAAACCCCGAACTGGTGAACCAAATTTATAGTTCCGTACTAGATCTTTATCGCTAAAATCGAACCAGGCCGATAGTAACTAGATCGCCACCAGTTCAAAAGCAGCGAGATGTAGTACTTTTAAAAAAACAATTTTATTTTTAGAAATCTATATCTAAAATGACGAATTTAGAACTGGTTCGAAACTATAGAAAAAGGGGTGCAGAACAAACTAGATCTCATATGGCGAATTTGGAACTAGTTCGGAATTACTGAAAAAGGGATGCAGCGGGGGCTTGTTTACTTCAAATAGATTTTTGCTTGGCAGATTTTTCATTCAAATACGCTGCAATTCACAGATACTTTTTCATAGTTTGGTAATACAAAATTAAAATTTGTGTTAACATTTTCACATTTTGGGACCTTCTGCACTCTAACCAAATAGCAAGGACATATGCAAATTCAGCTACAGTCAAAGATAAGTAAACGTGTTTTCAAATGACCAATTTGATTTACATGCTTTCAGAAAAATTAGATTTCATTTGAAAACAAATTTCTTTGCAAATAATTAAAAATAGCTACCATGGTAAAACCAAAAAGACTGTTTGAAAACATCTTGTAACTTTTTTCGTCTGTCGATTTTATAACTGGTTGGGAACTATAGATAGCGGGGTTCAAGCAAACTAGATCCCACCTGTCGAATTTAGAATGGTTCTGAACTATACAAAATGTAATATAGCGGGGGACAATTTCCAATTTCTATGACATCGCCGTGTTAAATTCCCCAGTTGTTTTTATGCAAAAGAGGTTCATCGCGAACCAGTAGTGCGTCTAAATGTACTAGGAGCGCACCAGGTCAGAACTAGAGATTTTCTCCACAGGGTATATATGTACATACATAATGGTATATTGTGAACGTATATGTATTGTATGTACTGCATTTGAGTGGCTCTGGAACGTTAACGAACGTTAAAGGACCCAAATGCGCTGGGGGTAATGGTTGACTGGGTGTGGCCAGCATTAGATTGCCTGTGGCTAACGGTGTCGTGCACTTTGAAATTTGTTTGTTTTTAATTAATTGCACGTAGGGTTTGCTATGCTAGTGGTTGCAGAGAATTTCAAATGACAGTTCTTTTATTTTGTTTATTTATTTATTTTACAGCGATTTTTTAAGATTACTTTGGTACCTTTGCGTGCTGAAAAGCTATTTTACCGCTGAAAATGTTGTGATTTCAGATAAGGTTGAGGTAAAATATATGGAGCAACGGATGGTAAGTGCCAAGTTAAGTAAAAGGGGAAGGGTGGGTTCTGATCAAATTAGGAAGCATACACAGTGCTAACCTCAAATTTAAATCATTTGATGAGAATTGTTTTTGTATCTAGCATTTTCAAAGTTTTAGTACTCAGAGCAGCCGTTACTGATCAAACCTGCAGTAGATATTCTGCGCAGGTTTTCCGTATTTCCTATTTATCATAGCACTTAAAATACCTGTTAATCAACCAGGCCTTAATAAGAGCTTGAAGTGCAAGAACACAGAAAAAATATCAATTCTTAATTTAAAAATATTGTTTCTTTATTACGAAGGGGTATGATAAATAGAAGAAACAAGTAAGAAAAGAAAACTTTTAAAGACAAGTGATGGAGTTATTTCCTTCCATTAATTCCAAGTAATATGCATTCTAAATAAGAGTCAAATCGATAATCGATCGAATCAATATGACTTTCCAAATATTTCGACTCCTGCGTTAACGATAGGGCAGATTTTTGTGTTAAGTTTCAAGTCTCCAGCTCATCGGGAAGTGGGAGTCTAATAAAATTAATAAATACCTTACATTAAAAATTACGTGGCAACTCTATTTAGAAATACGCCCGGATGGAGAGTACATATTTTTAGTGTACATGTACATACAAAAACAAAATCGGGGCTGTTTTCCATTGGAATTATAAAATCTACGTCTATTTTAATATGTTTGTGTTGGTTTATCGGCCTTTGAATTATAAACTGTTGTAATTTTTATTTGTTAAGCTCGAGGACCAGAAAATACAAAAAACTCAGGTTTTGGTTGATTACTTTTGATTTTTAATGTCGATATTTATGTCGACTGGGCGCAATTAAGAGTTCCTGAAGATGACTTAGGATGAGGTCGAAATATCGACATTAAAAATAAAAATTAATAAACTCAAACCTGAGTTTTATGTTCTTTAATTCATTCATTAACAAATAAAAATGACAACACATTATATTTCAAGAGTTGCACCGAAATGTTACGGAAAATATTAAGATTTACGTAAGCTGGACCGACTTAAAAATACCTATAAAAATTTAGTTTTTTATGAATAAAAATAGTCTTAAAGTATTTTTTTGGCAAAGGCAAATGTTTCAACGAAGTCCTAATAATGAAATTTTCGATGTTGTTTTTGAACTTATTTCAAAGATTGGTTTAGGAAAAACTTGCATAACTCAGCCAACTTTACCGATTTAGGCTCATAAGGTATCATTAGAAAGGTATTGTCTCACTTTTTGCAAAGATATAAAAATTCTGGAATCTTTCACCAACATTTCAGAGTTTTTTTTCAGAATCTTTAGAAGAAATTGGTATGCAGTTATGTAACCCATTAAATTGTAATACAATAAAAAGCAAGTTTACTAAAAAAAATCCCGTAAATTTTTTATGATTTTATGATTGCGGTGTCACACATTTTCTTCCACTAAAAGTCTCTTCGAAGTTTTTTTTGTAATAGAGGAAAGTGCACCATACTTCCAATACTGTACCACAAACACTTCCGGAGATATACAGTATGGAGATTTGGGTAGGAAGTGCCACGCCCCTATTTCCAATAACGCCCATTTTTCCGATGAGTTTGGTATTTATTTCGATTATGCTTCCACCAAGTTCTAATCCCCTGCCACAAATACTTTCAGAGATATGCAGTATACAAAATTCAGTTAATACAATGGAATGTGCCACGCCCTTTTTTCAATAACGTCCATTTTTGTCGATGAGAACTGAATTTATTTCATATATACTCGTAGCAAATTGCACTGCTCTTTAACCAGTGTGCGACTTCAAACATTTTTTTTTATGGTAAGCGTTACAAATTATGATATTTTCCAAAACAATGTAGTAGATATTTGCATATATATTTTACCAATGTTAAAGAACACCAAACATATATTTCATTATTATATACATAGGTATGTCAAAAAACAATAAGCTTTCTCCGGAACTATCTTCCACGTTAATGGCTTTGGTAGACTTTGTTTTGTGCTGAAAAGTGTTTATTATTAAAATATAGTATATGAGGCATTCTTTCATATCGGACACCAAACTTGGTGTCACACTTTCGATTCGCTTCAAATTCTTTTACGGGTTCTATACGTAAAATAACCTAACACATATTCGAAGAATTTTTTTTTTTTTCTTCGGAGATATGATCTGTCAAAGCTTGGATTTTTTCGTGATTCTGACTAATTGTGGACTTCTTCAAGTCGTTATATCTCGGGTTCTGCTCATAGTAGAGACTTCACCTTATATATATGTGTATATATATATATATCGAGACTGTTGTCGACATAATTGGCACATGACGTGATCACATGACATGACATCACATTAAATCACATGATATTATACGGTGTCACATGAGATGTCATCATATGTTACCATATCACATGATGTGATATCACATCACATGATATGACTTAACATGGCATGGCAGCACATGATATGACATTACATGATATAGCATCATATGACAAGAAGTCACATGATATGACAGCACATGAATGACATCACATTGCATCGTCTTATCTAACATCACATCATATCTTATCCCGTCATCGAACGAGAGATAAAAGCAAAGATGAAGACCAATTTAATAAATACATTTGTCGGGTTATCCATTATTGAGTTATCGCCAGTGGAGGATACAGGGGGAAGGGCGATGGGGGCGATCGATTTTATGCCTAAGTACCCCAAAAATCTGACATTCTTCGGGAGGTACTTAAGCGAGTTTTACTGTAACTCGACTCCAGCGCAACTTCGCAGTACGTTTTTGCAATAGTATTGCTCTCACCATTACCAATACATATATAAAATATTAGCCAAACCGGATCATAAATAAGAATATTAGTAATAACAGTAATAACTCAACTACAGGGCCAACTGGCGGATTAAACTGTGGAGCTAAACCATCCAGAGACACACAAAAAATTTCGTTAAAATGCGTACCCATCCAGCCAAAGGCGGAGCACTCCAAATATGGAGTGAAAAGGGACTCCCTCAGCAACTCCTCGAAGGAGTGTTTTCGGAACGCTCCGAGTATGGAGTGAAAAGGGACTCCCTAAGCAACACTTCGTAGGAGCGTTTTCGGAGCGCTCCGAGTATTGATTGAAAAGGGAGGCAAAGTGTTTTTTTATACCCGAGCGCACTTGTGCACAAGGGTATATTAATTTTGTTCACATAACGGTTGTTTGTAACAGCCAAAACGAATCGAGATATATATAGACAAATGTATACATAAATGATCAGGATGAAAAAAGAAATCGATTAAGCCATGTCTGTCTGTCCGTCCGTCTGTCCGTCTGTCCGTGTACACGATAACTCGAGCAAAAATTGAGATATCTCAACGAAATTTGGTATGTAGGTTTCCCTTAATNTTAAAATTACGGCCGCTTTTCATATAACGGTAAATTTCAGAAATGCTTGAAACTGCAATATTTTGAAATTTAAGGACGCTAATTTATTCAAAATCGCTACACCCCGGCTTACCATGTAACGGTTAGCTTTCGGAGAGGTGAAAAAGCATATATTTAATACTTGCGCCGGGTATTTAATGTTCGGCTCCGCCCGAACTTAGACTTTCTTACTTGTTTTTAGTTTTTTTTGCATCTAGTCTATAAGATTTTTTATGTCATAGACTGAAAAATTTTAAATTAATTGAATTTTTATAAATAAAAAAAATAAGTGTGCGGTAAATTCGGTGTCCGGTAAATGACAACGTTGCTTCGGAATATTCATGGAAAGGGACACCGCCAAAAAAGCTATTGACATTTTGGCTGTTGCGAATGCATTCAAAGGCGAAAAACAACACATACAAATTACTTTTGGCTAACATTAGAACTTTTCAGGCGCATTTAATAGGAAACTTGCTGGTTGGGGAAAATAATTTAATATGGCGAGCGCGAAATGATTCCAAACATCAAAAGAACGTGTATTGAAAAAAAATAAAAAGTTGTTTTATATTACATTATCTTTCCTCTTTGATTTGTTATTGTACTTAATAACACACTGCGTTGTATAAATATAGTACTGCCACTTAATGATAAGTTTTGACCATTTATTTTATTTTTTTAATTCTATATTAAAAGTGTGAAATTTAGGTAAAAATTTGTTGATTTTTTTACAATTTTTGCACAAAGCTTGAAATCATTTATTTATATGTTTTTTGTTAAAGAATGAACAATATTTTTATGAGAAACTAGCAAACCCGGCGAACTCCGTTTCGCCACCAGATGGCTTCGTTTCTTGTAACATTTCGTTTGGGGATTAAAAGATGAAGAAAAATTATTATTTTTTTTTTTGTTTATATTTGAAAAGGAAAAATTTTATTTCATTTCACAACAGTAATGTATTTCTGCCCATTTGGAAGTTGCTGATTTCGTCATTCGCATTTTCCGGCGCAATACCAAACACAGCCATGTCGCTGCCTTTTGTGACGNGTATTTTCGTGAGGGATACTCACACACCATATACTTTTCTATTGAATTTTTCCTGAATTTTCTTAGCTATAAACCTCCAACGAATGCAAAACCGTGGAAATCGGTTCGTGCGTTCTGGAGTTATAAGATTACCAAGGAAATGTAACTTCTTTTTATATATATAGATTAATTAAAATTGGTCAATATTTGGCGGTCTTACAATTATGCAACGCAGTGTATGTTAAACCATTTTCTGTAATTTAGCGTTTTTCAATAAAAAAGTAAGATAAAAAAATTATTGTAATTATAATTATAAATGATATTAAGAGTATTTTCAGAAACCCAAAAGCTTCCTTTTCGGTCTATTATTGGAGCACTCCCAAAACACTCCATCTAGGTTATTGAAAAGACACTTTTCTCCCGCGGATATGCTCCTTTGGGACTCTTTTCGGGGCCTCCCTAGGAGTATCAGCACTCCGCACAGGAAACAAAAATGTTCCTTATAAAATATAATGAACACCTTCGCCAGTTTATTTTGCACCCCACTTAAGGGTTTATATTTAATCGGTAATCTTTGTACAATCTATAAAGCACAGGAAAAGTTGTGCCCAGGATCGTGTTGCAAGCTGAGTTTCCAGTTCCACTGAAAGAGAACAACAAACCCTTGCTGCACAGTGGTTCAAAACTGGCATTTAGTGTTCGTAATTCACTTGAGCCTCCGTTGGTTGGTTGGGTACAACCATTTAGGAGGATTTCACTCACAAACACACCTACAGAAGAATTATAAATACATTCAAAGAAAGCTAAAACCCTGCAAGCCATGGGTGAGCAGTTTCCCCTCAAACTCGACAGCTTTACGCACACTTTCGCAACTTTTTAGCTATCACACGCACACATTTACAGATTTGGTATTCGAAATGTGAAACATTTTTCATTTGTTAGAGCGGAATTCCTACTTTTATAGGAATTCTGTGCGTTAAAGCGAGTAAGAAATATGGCAGTTTTTATGACAGTAGGCTTTGACAAAAAATGTCACATTTGATAAAATTTTTTTTATAATTTTAGAGATTTTTCAAATTTCATTTTATGTTCCCGTTGCCGTTGCCGTCGACTTTGCATCATTATTTTTAAGGTATGTAAATTACTTAATTTGTGCATTTTAATTAATTTTCTCGTTATTACAGATTTGCAACAATTAAAATTAAAATCCACCATCATCTTTAACGCCGTCACCAGCTGATATAGCACGCACCTCCTCCATCACCTTTAATGCCACCACCAACATCGTATCACCGGTACCAGAAGTATCGCCACCATCATCATTCAACACCGGCACCAGCAAAATTGCACCATCAACATTCCACGCCTCTACGTCCCATAGAATTTGTTTTGATTACTTTTGATTTTGAAATTTTAGCAAGTCATTATAAACAATCTATGAAATTGAAAATGAAAAGCGTGGGGCGCATGTAATACACTTGAATTGGTATGAAAAGTAATATATGTATGTATGTATGTGGGTATATGAATAACGACCGCTTAAAATCGATTTCAAAGTTTTACTTTCGCTGTAGAAATTTTAGGTCTACGTTATGTAGTTTGAATATTGTCTATTAAATCGAATGCTTTGTATTGCATGCGCTCCACGTTTTTCATTTTCAATTTCATAGATTGTTTATAATGACTTTTGCTAAAATTTCAAAATCAAAAGTTATCAAAACAAATTCTATGGGACTGAGAAATATTATTTTCTACTTTTTAGTCCATTTATAAAAGCGTTGTATATTAAAAAGTTTTTTTTATATTATTTTTTTTTCTA
>NW_016158738.1:35711-56302 GCF_001687245.7 Rhagoletis zephyria
GTAGATTTTCCTTTAGAAAACCCGTGTTGAGATTGTGTAATTGAAGAAGATATAGAATATGTCAGCTGGTTAACAATAATTGCTTCGAATAATTTGGGGATAGCGGAGAGTTTCGCTATGCCTCGATAGTTTTCTATAGAGGACCTGCTGCCGTTTTTGTGAAGTGGTATTATGAAAGACTCCTTCCAGGCTGACGGAAAAACTCCATGTTTAAGTGACAAATTGAATAGAGTTGTTAAAGATTCGCAGATGTTCTCAGCGCAGTTTTTAAGAAAACAGGTCGGAATATGATCAGGTCCAGGCCTAAATGACGCTTTAAGGTTTTTAAATAGTGTAAAACTTCATCGGAAGATATTACTGGAATATAAGCCGAGTTGATTGGACAAAGCTCGTACGGATAGTCTCCACTTATAGGGAAGTCTACAGAATAGTTGGACCTAAAGAACCGAGCAAACATTTTGGCAATGAGTTGGCTGTCGCTAGATACAGTGTTGCGATAATGCATAGCGGACGGAAAACCATGTGCCTTACGCTTTGAATGGGCTAAATTATTTTATAAATGGAGAGCTTTGCTGCCAACATATCTGCAACAAAACCCCTTTCTGAAAAGTACACACATATGCTCACGAAATTATGGTATTTACTAAATACACATACGTACATATGTACATATGAAAGTATGTAAGAAAGAAGGAAACTATATATCGTCATTTAAAGTACAAAGCCGCGTATCAACCAAATGCAAAACTGCGTATCAAGATAGTGCAAAACCGCGTATGTGAGGATGCATAAATTACTTTCTAGAGATTAAATACACTCATATTTCAAAATAGTTCTCTTTTTTATAAGGCAATCGCATTTCTGGCTAGTATACTTCAGGGCGAATGGGTAAGGATTGAGCCAATAGCTTGTGTGAGCAAATTAAATTTTTTACAGCAAATGTCAGTTACACGGTTTTTTCAGAATGAAGACACGCGGTTTTGTACTTTAAACGACGATATACTTATTTCAGACGAAATACCTTAAAAGCCTAAATGCATAATAATATTGGAAAATCACATACATTGGGCCAATCGTACCACAGGAGAGTTCGATTCACCCAATGGTGCAACAGGTCGATTTAATCTGACATTCACGGAACCTTTTCTCACTTGGCGATTTTTAGTAATAACTCGACTCTGGCGGCACCTGGTAGCACTTTTTTCAATACTATTGCTGGCAACGTTATCAGTACATATTTTAAATAGTAACCAAATCGGATTATAAATAAGATTTTTAGTAATACCTCAACTACAGCGCCAACGGGCGGACTAAATTGTGAAACTAAACCCTAACACACACAAAAAATTTATTTAAAATCCCGACACCCATTTAGGAGGATTTCACTCACAAACACACCTACAGAAGAATTATAAATAAATTCAAAGATAGCTACAAGTCTGTACGCTTGTAGACCCCAACACCAAGCTCCAGTACTCTACCATGAACACTTCCAGAGAAACGTGTTATGAATACTTTTGGTTTGTATGGGACATGCTGCGCCCTATTTTCCAATAGCTGTAATTTTTCCCCAAGAGTATGCGATTGATTTCTTATAACTCCATACCGAGTTCCAGAACTCTACCATGAACGCTTCCAGAGATATGCAGTATGAAAAAATTGGTTTGTATGGGAGGTGCCACGCCATTTTTCCAATAGTTTACATTTTTCTCCAACAGTATGCGATTGATTTTATATATGTATCTCCATACCAAATTCCCGAACTCTATCATGAACACTTCCAAGGATATGCAGTATGAAAAATTTGGTTTTGATGGGAGGTGCGACGCCTTTTCCAATAGCTCCCATTTTTCTCAAAGAGTATGCGATTGGCTTCCAAGTTCCAGTGAACTTTTTCAGAGATACATACATATGTATGTAGTATGAAAAATTCGTTTTATATGGGAGATGCCACGCCCCCTATACGTATAGAATTTTCTTGTAGCCTATAACCATCCTTGGGACGTGTGCGGTTCAGCCGTTCACGAACTTGGTGAACAAAAAAAAACGTCTTTCAAAACATATATTAGTATAGATTAAAGTTACCTGATGTCAGTACGAATGAAAATTCCAAGAATGATTATTCGTTATAATAGTTTTAAAATCAATTGAATATAAGACTTAAAAGGTGAAAATAAAATTATAATTTAAAAAACTAAAAACTAGCTTTTATTACAATGTGAACTAAAATTGGACTTTTTCTTAAAAAAAATTTGTAACAGCAATTTTGTATGCAGTTTACTTCTATTTGACACGTAGATCATAGATCATCAGCCTTGCCCCTAAATTTCTTTTGGCAACATTCCGCCATCTTGTATATAAATTGTTTTGGGTTTTTTGCGATTTGCAAGCTTATTATGCATTTCGTAAAAAATGGTTAAATACAAATATGTAGAGAATTTAATTTCAAAAATTTGTTATATAGAAGGTTTTTTAAAAATAGCATACTTTATTGTAAAAAATTAGAAAAAACTGCGAAAAATGTTTACATTGTAACGGGTTTCGCCATTTTTTGACAATTTCTGTTGATAATACATTCATTCGTCACAACTTTTATCCATAAATTTTTTTTTGTACGACGCTTAGATCACGGCCGAGAACGTGCCAAACATAGCGATTAGCCCAGCAAAATTAGATAAATTTGGTAGGAAGATAAAAATAAAATTTGTAAATTCTCTACATATTTGTATTTAACCACTTTTTACGAAAAATGCAAAATAAGCTTGAAAATCGCAAAAAACCCAAAATAAAATTAAATCCAAGATGGCGGAATGTAGCCAAATGAAATTTAGGGGCAAGACTGTGGATTCATGACCTACGTGTCAAGTAGAAGTAAACTACATCAAAAAAATCGCTGTTACAATTTTATTTTTTTTTTTCCTACCAAATTTATCTAATTTTGCTGGGCTAATCGCTATGTTTGGCACGTTCTCGGCCGTGATCTAAGCATCGTACAAAAAAATTTAGGTACAAAAGTTGTGAAGAATTAAATTCTCTACAAGTTTGGAATTTCAGTATGCTATGTATTTTCAACAGAAATTGTTAAAATAAAAATAGCGAAACCCGTGACAATGTAACAATTTTTCACGGTTTTTTCTAATTTTTTACAATAAAACATGCTATTTTTAAAAAACCTTCTATATAACAAATGTGGGAAATTAAATTCTCTACATATTTGTATTAAACCATTTTTTACGAAAAATGCAAAATAAGCTTGCAAATCGCAAAAAACCCAAATAACTTAATTTCAAGATGGCGGAATATTGCCAAATGAAATTTAGGGGCAAGGCTGTAGATCCATGATCTGTTACAAATTTTTGTAAATTTTCCTACCAAATTTGTCTAATTTTACTGGGCTATTATAGAAATATAGATATCGTTTAAAAGGAATGGGAAATTCCCTAACTTGATTTAATTAAACTCTTAAAACCAACCCAAGATAGGATTAAAATAATTGAAAATAAAAATAATTTTACCGGAAAACAAAGCGTGGGGTGCTTCAATATTACTAAACTGAAAACGAAAAGTTCAAAACAATTAGTATCAAGCACTCTCAGAAAAACAAAGTTTATATTTAATAAGTAAAAAAGTTTAGCTTCGAGCGAAGTCGAACATTAAACACCCGGCGCACGTATTAAATATAGTTTTTCACCTTTCTGAAAACTACGGTTACATGGTAGATAAGCAGAATGGTTTTACCCCTATTTCCAACAAATTCGAAAGTATGTTTAGTTAGACTTAGTGCGGTTTTCTTGAAGTAACCTGTAACATTGAAGCTCACTTTATATTTAAAGGTTGCATTAAAATTTATGATTGTGCCTTATGATAATAGAAATGCTTATCTTTAGACATAGCTTTATTTTTAATCCAACCTTTAAATATAAAGTGAACTTTAAAGTACGAGTACGTACGAGGTACGAATAGCAATAACGCGGCTGAAAAACAACAAAGCTGCTGGAGCTGACAGCCTGCCTGAGCTATTCAAGTACGGCGGCGAGGACTTGATAAGGAGCATGCATCAACTCTTGTACAGAATATGGTCAGACGAACGCATGCCCGACGACTGAGCTGGGTGTGCTCTGCCCAGTCCACAGGAAAGGCGCCAACTAACGCGGGATCTGCCTTCTAAGCATAGGTTACAAGGTATTGTGCGAGCGTATTGTGTAAAAGACTGAAGCCCACCGTCAATGAGCTGATTGGGCTTTATCAGTGTGCCTTTAGACCTGGCAAATCCACCATAGACCAAGTATTCACAATACGCCAAATCTTGGAAAAGACCCGCGAGATTAGGATCGACACACACCACCTATTTGTCGATTTCAAAGCTGCTTTGAACAGCGCGAAAAGAAGTTGTCTTTATGCCGCGATGTCTGAATTTGGTATCCCCACGAAACTAATACGACTGTGTAAAATGACGTTGAGCAATACCACCAGCTCCGAGATAAAGACCTCTCCGAGCCGTTCGCCACCAAACGGGGTTTCAGACAAGGCGACTCCCTTTCACGTGACTTCTTTAATCTGATGTTGAAGAAGATAATAAGACCTGCAGAATTGAACCGCTCGGGAACAATTTACTACAAGAGCGTGCAATTGCTGGCTTATGGCGATGACATCGACACTATCGGCAACAAAAACCGCGAAGTGTGTTCTGTTGGATAAGGAAGCAAAGCGAATGGGTCTGGGGGTAAATGAGAACAAGACGAAGTATCTCATGTCATCAAACAAACAGTTAGCACATTCGCGCCTTGACACACACGTCACTGTTGACAGTTATAATTTCGAGAAAGTAGAGAATTTCGTTTACTTGGGAACCAGCGTTAACAACGATAATAATGTCAGCATGGAAATCCAACGCAGAATGACTATTTCTAACAAGTACTACTGTGGACTGACTATGCAATTCGGAAGTAAATTCCTCTCCCGACTTACAAAAACCACACTCTATAAGTCACTCATCATGCCCGTGCCGGTATATAGCGCAGAAGCATGGACAATGACATCCGATGAGGCGGCTCTTGGAGTATTCGAAAGAAAGATTTTGCGGAAGATTTACGAGCCTTTACGCTATGGCGACTGCGAGTACCGCAGACGATGGAACGATAAGCTGTATGAGCTTTACAACGATATGGATATAATGCAGAGATTTAAAATACAGCGGCTCCGCTGGCTTGGCAATGTCCTTCGAATGGACACCGACGCTCGAGCTCTGAAAGTATTCAACGCGGAACCCGCAGGTGGTAGCAGAGGAAGAAGGAGGCCCCCGCTGCGATGGAAAGATCAGGTGGAGAAGGACTTGGCTTCACTTGGCGTTTCCAATTGGCATCAGTTGGCACAGAAGAGAAACGACTGGCGTGCTTTGCGGAACTCGGCCAAAATCGCTTAGGCGGCTACAGTGCCAAATAATAGCAAGAATAGCTTTAAAGTTAAGCGTTGCTTCAGGAAACGGCCATTAATGTGATAAACTGATATGGTTATAAATAGGCGGTACCGCGCCTATTTTCTAAAATCTCAAAATAATACTACAGTGAAACCCGCTTAAGTACCTAACCCGCTTAAGTACCATTTTTGGGCAATGTGAATTTTTGAATGTAATCTGAAGAAAATCCCTCTCTCAAGTATCTCCCCGCTTATTTACCCAACCCGCCTAAGTACCTCAATTTTTCGTACCCCATTTACCAGTTTACCTATAGTTACCATATTTTAAGTGCTCTTTTAAAATTCCTTAAAATATTTACATATTTTGAATCTTAGCGGCAGCGTTTCACACCTTCGAGAAAAAAATTATAAAAAATCAACGGTAATTTTGAGACACTTGAAACTTGCACAATATTACATTAAAATTGAATGGGCTATAAAACTATATACTCGAAAAACACATCTGAGGTAAACAAGTTTAAATTTTGATGAATTTTTTTCTTTACGTGTTCTATAAAATTTTAAGCTTAGGTTTTCATGGTATTTGTTAGGGAATGAACTGTATTTTAATTGAAAAATCTTAAATGAATACGTATANAGCCTTTACGCTATGGCGACTGCGAGTACCGCAGACGATGGAACGATAAGCTGTATGAGCTTTACAACGATATGGATATAATGCAGAGATTTAAAATACAGCGGCTCCGCTGGCTTGGCAATGTCCTTCGAATGGACACCGACGCTCGAGCTCTGAAAGTATTCAACGCGGAACCCGCAGGTGGTAGCAGAGGAAGAAGGAGGCCCCCGCTGCGATGGAAAGATCAGGTGGAGAAGGACTTGGCTTCACTTGGCGTTTCCAATTGGCATCAGTTGGCACAGAAGAGAAACGACTGGCGTGCTTTGCGGAACTCGGCCAAAATCGCTTAGGCGGCTACAGTGCCAAATAATAGCAAGAATAGCTTTAAAGTTAAGCGTTGCTTCAGGAAACGGCCATTAATGTGATAAACTGATATGGTTATAAATAGGCGGTACCGCGCCTATTTTCTAAAATCTCAAAATAATACTACAGTGAAACCCGCTTAAGTACCTAACCCGCTTAAGTACCATTTTTGGGCAATGTGAATTTTTGAATGTAATCTGAAGAAAATCCCTCTCTCAAGTATCTCCCCGCTTATTTACCCAACCCGCCTAAGTACCTCAATTTTTCGTACCCCATTTACCAGTTTACCTATAGTTACCATATTTTAAGTGCTCTTTTAAAATTCCTTAAAATATTTACATATTTTGAATCTTAGCGGCAGCGTTTCACACCTTCGAGAAAAAAATTATAAAAAATCAACGGTAATTTTGAGACACTTGAAACTTGCACAATATTACATTAAAATTGAATGGGCTATAAAACTATATACTCGAAAAACACATCTGAGGTAAACAAGTTTAAATTTTGATGAATTTTTTTCTTTACGTGTTCTATAAAATTTTAAGCTTAGGTTTTCATGGTATTTGTTAGGGAATGAACTGTATTTTAATTGAAAAATCTTAAATGAATACGTATACTTCATTAAATGTTTATGTTTTATTCAAGGATTTACATATTTATATAAGTTAACAAAAATCGAACCCCGAATCGAGGTACTTAAGCGGGTCCTTTTAAGTACCCAACCCGCCTAAGTACCTCAAAAAGCTGACATTTTTCGTGAGGTACTTAAGCGGGTTTTACTGTATTTATTTTTAAGGGATTGTTGTGAGTACCAATTTTGGTTAAATTAGCGTCCTTAAATTTTAAAATATCGAAGCTTCAAGCATTTCTGAAATTTACCGTGAAAAGCGGGAGTAATTTTAGTCCTATCTTAAAAATTTTTGTAATTAAAATTCAATGGGCTACCAAACTGCATATCCAAAAATGTTCTAAATATTGAGATTAAAAAGCCCAAAATTTTAATGAAAACGGTCCCAAAATTTTAATGTTGACGGTCCCAAGATGTTGAAATGTTAACACAAATTTTGGTTTTGTATTACCAAGCTATGAAAAAGTATCTGCGAAGTGCAGAATAGAAGCGTATTTGAACGAAAAAGCCGCCGAACACATATCTATGTAAAGTAAACAAACCCCCCGCTGCATCCCTTTTTCGATAGTTCCGAACTAGTTCTAAATTCGTTACTTTAGATATACATAGATTTCTAGTGAAAAAACTGAAAAAAATTTGTTTTTTTAAAGTACCACTTTTCGCCGACTTTGGACTTGTGGGGATCTAGTTCCTATCGGACTAGTTCCTTTTTAGCGATAAAGTCCTAGTACGGAACTAGAAACTTGATTCACTAGTCCGCGATTTCCCTGCAGGGTACTTCGTATGTTGTTTGTTGTTATTCAACTCCGTGCGCTTGGTGACCAGTGGCTGCCACCGCCTCATGTTTTGGTGAACGAGGTGGTACATACATATGTACACAAGTACATAATATGCACACACTTAATTCCACATATTCGTTTCATAAATGTTTTCTAAAGCGGATTTAAAGTCAAGAGCATCATGTCGTATACGCAACAATGTGAGCATACATGCACATAACCATAAAAACCCTGCAGCGGAAATACTAGTACAGAACTAGTGAGTTCACCAGTTTTCGGGAGTCGAATAACGGTACTTTGCAAATCTAGCAGCCATGCTTTCTACTGTCGCATTTAACATGGAGTTATCCTATTAGGTAACAATTGACTCCCGCTGCGTAACTTTTCACTAGTATTTGTACCCTGCAGGGAAACCGCGGACTAGTGAATCAAATTTCTAGTTCCGTACTAGGTCTTTGTCACCAAGAGGAACTAGGCCGATAGGAACTAGATCCTCACCAGTCCAAAATCGGCGAAAAGTGGGACTTTTAAAAAACAAATTTTCTCAGTTTTTTTCACTAGAAATCTATATCTAAAGTAACGAATTTAGAAATGGTTCGGAATTATAGAAAAAGGGATGCAGAACGAACTAGATCTTATTTGTCGAATTTAGAACTAGTTCGGAACTATCGAATAAGGGATGCAGCGGGGGGCTTGTTTACTTTACATAGATATGTGTTCGGTGGCTTTTTCGTTCAGATACGCTTCTATTCTGTGCTTCGCAGATACTTTTTCATAGCTTGGTAATACAAAACTAAAATTTGTGTTAACATTTCAACATCTTGGAACCGTCTGGAATATAAGAAATAACAGCGAGCACCTCTGCAAACTCAGCTACAGCTAAATGTATGTAAACGGGCATTTCTTACAATCATTCAAACAAATTTAATTTCAAATTGAAAACACACTTCTTCCAAAATAACTTAAAATCGCACACACGGAAGAACCAAAAAGATTGAAAAGTCATGATACTTTTTTCTTTCGTCTGTCGATTTTAGAACTGGTTCGGAACTATAGAATTTAGGTCTAGTTCGGAACTATCGAAAAAGGGATGCAGCGGGGGGCAATTGACACTTCCTAGGATATCGCCATGTTAAATTCGCCAGTTGCTTGCATGCAAAAGAGATTTATCGCGAACCAGTACTGGGTCTAAATGTACTAGAAGCGCACCAGTTCAGAACTAGAGATTTTCCCCACAGGGTAGTAGTAACATGTAACCTGTAACCGAACCACTTTTTTTCGTTGTGCACTTCACAGATACTTCTTCATAATTCAAAAAAAAAAAAACAAAATAAAGATTTTAAATTATATGTTCTGCATAGTGAGGTTTGAACTTGAACACTTTCGGCCGCAACTAATTGCAGCCAGCATCTTTGCGCACTCAGCTACAGGCACAACATGTAAGCGTGCTTTCAAATGTTCGCTTTGAATAAAGCCAGGCGACGATTTGCTCAAACTTAAATTTGTCTTTGCTATTTATTTTCCTGTGATCGAACGTACAAAAGCTGCAGCGTGACGTTGTTTGAAATTTTATTATTGGGCTGAACTGATTCTTGATAATTTTAACAAAATTATCATTTAAACGCTCTCAATCGTTTGTGTATCGATCGATTTGAAATTTTCACACAATAAACTACAAACTATTCCAAAGAATTTAAGTTTAACACCACTTTTTAATACTCACTACAAATAAAACTACAGGTTTATAACTTTTTTATGAGAATCAAGAGGGTGTTTGTTTTCAAATTCAAAAGTTGTGTAAAATAAATTTTTTGTTTTAAAACAGTGTTGTAGATGACTATGTAGGGAAGTTTTTGCGAAAGTTTCAGAATTCAAGTAGTTGCAAAGTTATAACAATATTACAGTTAGCAGATTAACGCGCTGCTCTCTAAAACGCTTTATAACTCGGAAAAGTAAAAAAGTCCTTTTTTATTAGTGATTTACATATATGTGAAAAGACTTGATCTTTCGCTTGAGATATCTAAAAAAAATATTAAAAATGACCATTCAGAAAAATTACAAATAAATTTTCGTTCAGAATTTTTACCATGAAAATGGGAAAATTTTGGAAATTGGAAAATGTCATCGCATAGCCCGTACAAAAATCTATAGAAATCATAGTTTTCGAATTATTTTTCCTATTTCCTGTCTGCTTCGCAGCTAGTCGAAAAGTAGTTTGTTTTGCACCGCTCAGGGCCCTGGGACATTTGACGTGAATTGCCCCCAAAATAATTTAAGAAATAGTAGTTATGTAAAAAGGTGTATCTACATACAAATGTATTGCTTTATTTTGGTACTTTTAAGTCCGATATTTGCGTGGTGGTCACATGAGGGAAACAAAACATGGATAAGTATTCAAAATTTATTATTTGTATTTAAATGATAAATAACAAATTCCTTTATGTAATAAGGGAGCACTATTATATTAAAACGGCCAATAACCTTTAGAAAGTGCAATATGTAACCAATAGCTCGATTTACCTGGATACTACCTGGAGCATAATATGCTATTGCAGGGAATAGATTGGCCATTACACATATGTTAGTGTTTGGCCGAGCTTCTCCTCTGATTTGTGGCTTGCGTCTTGATGTTGTTACACAAAGGGGAGGGGACCTACAGTTTTACAACGACTCTGAACGGCGATTGAATTTTTTTATGAGGAGCTGTTTTTTATGACAGAAATACACTAGGAGGTTTGCCATTGCCTGAAGAAGGGGGACGCTATTAGAAAAAACTGGGCTCGAATCGCAACAGTCGTACATGAGCAACTCGTCACGTAAAAATTCATATTTCATATTATAACAGTCGTCAACGTACTGCTCATCTCGTATACCGAATTATATTTATAAACATTTTTCTTTTTCCTCTATGCGCTTCATTTTGAAGAAATTTGACATTTGCAAAACTTGCGATAGGTCGATTATATAATTTTGTTCGCAACGTTGTCATGCTACTTTGCGACGTTTCAGGAATCGCACTATTACGAATTGCGTGAGCTAGACCAGGATAGGTAAGACAAAATATCCACTTTTACCGGGTTGAGTGTAACATCAAACCATATATGTAATACTCCTATATTGGCAGTAAGAGCTAGTGCCGTCCGAAAACACTACAGAACAGATATATCAATAAACACGTACGAAAGAAAAGTAACACATATGTTTATAAATAAACATGTACACAACACATATACAACAAGTAAAAAAGTCTAAGTTCGGGCGGAGCCGAACATTAAATACCCGGCGCAAGTATTAAATATATGTTTTTCACCTTTCCGAAAGCTACCGCTACATGTTAAACCGAGGTGTATCCATTTTGAGTAAATTGGCGTCCTTAAATTTCGANGAAGTATTACATATATGCAGCAAACATATTTTGCATCATGGCAGGGCAAATTTTTTTGGAAGAAATGAAACTATTAATAGCCCACTAGCGAACACAAGGGTTCGTTACTTAGTGTAATAGCACAAGAACCACGGTAACAGTGCCAGTTACCGAAATGTCAGACTTAGCTAAAGTTTTTGTGGAAAGAGATAATTTTGAAATTCTTCAAAGGCGCTTACCTTCGAATGAAAATAAGATTTTTAATTAGCTCTTGTTATAGTTGTTATAGTTAGTACATACTTGGTACACCTACTACGTAACTACGTGGTACAATTCAAATAGCAAAACTGTTCTGAATGTAATACGTGTAAAGCTAAATACTTAATGTGTTTAACAAATGCAACATATAGATATGTATAGTGCTTATCATAACTATATGACACTCATATATTTACAAGTTTTGACTATTTATTTTATTGTTTTTTTTTTAATTCTAATTAGTTTTGTATGAAAATATTCTATATTATTTAATAAAAACGGTACAAATCACATTATTAATAAAAAATCATAAAATGTGAAGTAGCTAGGACTTACAGTTGATTTTTAGACATGAAGACTTTCCTCAATTAAATGTTTTTACGCTGCTCAACTGATGTGATTTATGTTGGAACATAAAATATATCTCTCACCTGTAGACGAAAAAGTTTCAGTTACAAGTTTCTTGCCAAACCAATAGTTTTTATTCTGTGGAAAACCAAAATATAATAATGGTGAAAAATTATTTTCAATCTCTAATAAATATTCAACACTTTACTGATTCGTAAAGACTTACGTATCGTCACTAGACACGAACAAAGGCGCGATAGATAGACGGCGATAACAGACGCGTAAAATTTTTTTAGAAAAAAGGACTGCCACTTCAGCAGTATTTCCCAAAAACTCTTTGGGTAATTTACATACAGTTGCCTTGCTAGTATCGGAACTATATCTGAACGTTTGTTTGTCAAAAGTTCTTCAACGGCTCGGCGCCAGTGAGTCATTCGCAATCGTATGCTGCGAATGCCGTATTATACTATAGCCAGCCTTTCGACATAAGCTACTATTCCATACGAACACAGATTTACATATAGTATTTTATTTAAAAGAAAGTAAAAATGCTTTTTTAGTATACATTTTTTTTCTTTGCACTGTTCGCAGTTTTTAACAATTTTTTGTTAACTATGAAAGCATCATATGCTTTATAGCAATCAATATTTAATTTAATATAAATCAAAAGTTCATACTTGTTAGTGAGGTAGTCGCTTTGTTTTTCTCATATCGACATTTCACAACAACAACTCAGTGAATGCCGAAGTCGCAGGAACAGAGAGTAGAAATGAAATAATTTTAAGTAGATTTGGTAACTCATTCTCAAAATGTTGTCACTTTTGACCAGAAATAATTTAGGTAAGTAAATTAGGTGATGTATTTATGTATATGTATGTAGGTAAATAAAAAAAGCAGCAGTTAATAATCTTAAAAAATATTTGTTTTTTTGGATACTTTAATTTAAAAATTAGATCATTATATTTAATAAAATGTAATGCTGCCTTTTCAGGTTGCGGCCTGTTTTTTAAAGGGTCGTAAATTAAACCTACGCCACTAAATAACTGCTCGCTCGAGGCGCGAGTGAAACTTGAAAATGTCGGACGTATCTTCCTGACTTTCGTTTCACTTGAATAATCAATCATCATGGCGTTGCCCTGTAGGGAAACGAACTAGGGCGGAACTGGTTCGGCTTTAGTGCGAATTTAACATTGCGATGTCCTACGAAGTGTCAATTGTCCCCCGTTGCATCCCTTTGGCGCTAGTTCCGAACCAGTTCTAAATCCGACAGATAAGATCTAGTTCGTTTTGCATCCCTTTTTTATAGTTCCAAACCAGTTCCTAATTCGACAGATTAGATCTAGTTCCATCTGCATCCATTTTTTATAGTTCCCAGCCTTATTTTAATGAAATTTTGCAGAATTTTCTTAAATTTTGCATAAGGTTTGGAACTCTGATTTTTGGGGATTTTATAAAAAATTACCGAAAACTAAAATATTTAAAAAATAGTTGCCCGTATTGTAAAAAATTCGTTGTACCTAAACTTTATTGACTGACTGTATTAAGGTAGCTGTGCTGGATTGCATAAAACAAAAATTAATTTGTCTTTTCTTAAAAAAAAGGTAGCTCTGGTGGCTTGCATTTTTAAAATAAATTTAGTGAGAAAGTTGTAATTATTTTGACACTTTTTTTGAATGCCACCTTTTCTGCAACTGCATTGCCTTTCTCAATTGTCCTTCAGGATCTTGGCCTTTGTTTATGGAATCACTAAGTATAATGATTATTAAGCAACTCAAAAACTATACCAGCGTGATTACCGACGTATCCTTTTGAGAGGTAGCCGCACTCTTATAAGAGTAATAAGACCCAAACTTTTCAGGTCAAAATTTCAGTAGGTTGCGTCTGTATGGCCTTTTCAATTTTATTAATTATCATTATTTTTAAGTGGAAAAATAAAACTCAAAATTAATGATAATCTCTGCGCGAAAAAATAAAAATCATAAAATAATCATTATTTGTAATGCCAAAAATAAAAATCAAATAATAATTATTTCCGTTTGAGCGAAAAAATAAAACTCAAAATAATTCATAAAATAATGATTAAATGCTGATTTAAATTATTTTACTCATAATGGTTACCTTCCCTGGTTTTAAAATTTGAAATAAAATAGGTTACTGAAAGTACCACATTTCACTGCTTTTGGACTGGTGCGGGACTAGTTACTATCGGACTTTTTCGTTTTTGGCGAAACAGAACTAGTACTGAAATTTGGTTTACTAGTTCGTGTTTTCCCTACAGGGTATTTAAACACCGCTCACAAGCCAAACCAGATGTTTCAGGTTTTTCCAAAACTTTTTCGAAAGAATTCGTCATTCTCATTCCTTTGCTTGCTTCAGAATTTGGAGAACCTGCAACGTCATCAGATTTTTCGATTGTAGTTTTTGTAATGCACTTTAATTCTTTCTTCTGCGACTGGTTTGAAAAATTTGCTCTTAAAGCGAGCTAAAAAGGTGGATATGTTATAAATTGTTATTTTGAATGAAAATTTCGAACAAAAATGAATGTCGTGGCTGCCAGCAGAGTGACACTGCCTTAAAAATTTATGCAATTTAAAAAAAAAATTCTACAACTTTTCGTTAAAATTTCGAGTTTTTTAATTAAATTTTAAGTAAGCAGTTTTGTCCCCATTGAATTCTAGTATAATAAAGTACACGTTTCAAATGGCTAAAAATGTCGATTGATTTTTTAGAATTTTTTAAAATTCGAAATTTGTACGAAAGTTTGTTGAATGCTTTTAATATTGCACAAATGAGTAGTCCACTTGCATATAGCGTTATGTGATTTTATAATAGTGAGCCATAAATTAAAAAAACGTCTACAACAACAAGTAACATCCAAATTGTATATTTCTCTTTATTATCTGAAAATTTGGACAAGCAAGAGCCTAATAACATTAAAAAACAAAATCGCAGTGTGACAGTTTGTGCAAAGTTTATATATAAAAATTTAATATAGTGAGTTCTGAAACAGTAACTTTCACATAGCTATCTTTTTTTAGCTTTTCGCGTTCGCTCTTCCACGAAGATTGGTCTGCTTCTTTTTTACGACGCCTTCCATTAGGCACCGAAACTACCACGTTTTCTTGCAGTTATCTAAGTTCATCAGAAGATGGAGACTACAACCCCCCCCCCCCCCCAAATTCCNCCGGCCTAGGTTCATAAGGATACCTTAATTTCAACAGAAAGGAAATAGTTTGTCTCCTTTAATTTATGCTGAACTGAATATCTGTACTACTGTTTTATATTTTGATTTGTTTACCCCGGACGACGTCCAACCGAGCATCGAACCTGGCAGCTACAGGCTTGTAACCCGCAACTCTCGGCTACCGCGGACGCGAAACGCTTTACATTTTACACAGTCCAAAGTAGCACTTACTTCAAAAAATAAATGTCGGTTGGATTTTAAGGCCATTCACCACCAGACTCACGCTGGCTAGTCATAGTCTGGCGGTGGGACACTGCATCAGTCATCATCGACTGGGGGCTCGGGTTCATCATCCCCGCTATTTTGAGTTCTGCTGTTCAGCGATCATCGTGGGTGTTCTTACAGTAGTTTGCCGTAGTCGGAAAGCTTGCCTAACTTTATGGTTTTTTCTAACATATTTCGGCCTCTCGCGTTCGCTAAAATCCGACTGACTATTCGAAGACGGTATGTTAAGAGTGGCAAATATAGTTCCAAAACAATGGGATCGTGGATTCCATCTATCAAACTCTGAAATGTATGAAAGCACGGCCGATAACGCACTAGGGCTGATCGATTTCTTCGGGGCCCTAAACATGGCTACATGGCTGTCTAAGGATCGAAAATCGAGAAAAATACGGGGACGATAGACGGAAGGTATGCTTCCAGTGTTTTAGAGGTAAACACACTGAGAGGGCCAAACATCGACTCGGACCACTATCCTGTTGCCGCCAAGACTCGCACCAGCCTTCTTGCGCAAAAATGTGCAGCCATGCAAGGAAAACTCAGCGTCGAAAAACTGAACATACGGCGGACGGCCAATTTATTCGCCACTCGATTCTCACACCTGTTCTCAGAGACCAATCTTCAAAAAACTAAGATATGTGAGCATTCAATTACCGCCGCCGAAGAAGTAGCCGGATTTCAGCGAAACCCATGGGCAAAAACTTGCTATGTGGGACCGTTATAGGGAACTGAAGAGGGGAGGGAGGCGTAATTTCCCCAATAACAATATAGGCGCCGAAATACGGAACCACGAAGAGCTCGAATTTCTGCCCAACAGGGAAAAGGCCAGAATATTTTACCAGAGAATTAGGCGACTTAAGGAAGGTTTCAAGACTGGGGCGAGCTCCCATAAAACCATAGCGGTTTAGTGACCGACGACTAGAACGTACTTAAATTATTGAGGGAACACTTTTCCACCCTACTGAATGGTGGTAGCAGTGAAAGGTTAGAGAAGGCGAACCAAAGTATCTAGTCGATGGTCATGAAGTCGACTATGATTAGGTACGAACAGCAGTTACGCGGAAGAAAAAAAAACAAAGCCCTGCCAGCCGAGGTATTTAAGTACGGCTGCGAGGAGCTTATAAGGTGCATGCATGAACTGTTATGCAGAATATGGTCTGATCAATGCCTTCCCGACGACCTGAATTAAAGTGTGCTCTTCTCAATCCACAAGAGTGCGACCCCGCCGAATGCATCAACTACCGCGGCGTTAGCGCTCCAGGTCTTATCGAGCATATTTTGGGAAAGCCCACCACAGCTTTAGACCTGGCAAATCCACCATACCATACCACCCATACCATGAATACCTGGTCTATTCACAATATGCCAACTCTAGGAAAAGACTCGCGAAAATAGAATCGACACGCACCTACTATGTATTTGCCGTGATTACCGCGTATTTGTGGTAATTGTGTGGTATACCCATAGGTAACCGGAAATCGTACTGTACTGCTCTGATATTTCAAAACAATATCAGCGACAGCAACATAATGAGCGCGAAAAACAGATGCAATGCGGAATACATTTCGTCTGTTCGACCGGGGATGTTTAGTTTCGTCGCAGATTCTAATGAGGTCATTGCTCAACAATCGTTATTTAGTATGTGTACAGACTTAAAACAGTTCCGTTGTCCCCGCACCGTCTTTTCCACTATGGTGTTGTCACTGCCATTTTGCTTTTGCGCCAATGCAGCAATCTACTTCTGCACTTGTTTCTGCATAAGCAAAACAAAAAAGCGTAATTTAATTTTGTACGATTTTTATTACTTTTAATAATTTATCCTCGATTTACGTTTATTGTCTTGGCTGATTAGACGACAAGTACATATGAATTTCATTTATAATATATTTATTAAAAGGGCATACAGTATTTAACAATAATATTTTTCCTCCCCAAATAGAGAGACCTTCAGTTCTACGCCGCCTCCGCCAGACAAATTGATTTTAAGAGAAGCTTGGCAAGGCAGAAATACACTCGAAGGTTTGCCATTTCCTGCCGAGGGCCGACCGCGTTCAGAGAAAAACCTTTCTAAATTGTTTTTAGGTATGTTGCTTTGACCAGGGATCGAGCCGTGGTCCTACGGAGTGGTAGTACGTGCCTTTAACCACTCGGCTAAAGCGGCCGTCAAAGCATGTACATATGTATTTTCATGCACACAAATGCTGCTCACAAAATTGGAATAATCCTACTTTTTAACCCAAGTCAAAAAAAACGAAGAGGTTATCAATTCGTCGGAATTAGAGATGGGCACGGGATATCGGGACCCACGGTACCGATTTCAAAATGCCCGGGATGGGCGGTATCGGGAAGGTCTGTAAAAATGTTGATGGCGGTACGGGACCAAACTCTTTTCCCGACACTCCCCATAAAACTTGCAACCTTAATAAGCAGTTTTTATGTTTTATTGAGACTAAAACGAACACCAACGCAAAAAAAAACATCCAGATTAAAATTAATTTGAAATATTTTTGAACTAATTTTGGTTATAGATTTCGGGACCCACGGAACCTGCGGTACAATTCTGAAAATCGTCGGGATGGGCGGGCTCGGGACTTAAAAATTGAATTTCGGGATGGGCGGTATCGGGATTGAATATTTATTTTATTTGAGAATTAAATTCGGTTGTTTTTTTTGGGTAAAAGTTACTTGTTGTTTTTATTTAAATAGCACCAGTACATACATACGTTATTTAATAAATAACGGATTCTTACCGAAAGTTTAGCTCGTTTATTTGAAAATCTTTTTCTGAAAAGAAAGAAAAAATAATATTTAGTATGAAATTAATGTGATTATACATGTACTTGTACATTTTGTAGAATAATCAAAATAGTTCAATTGTTTTAATATATTGTTAAATTAAATTTTTGTATATAAAATGAAGCAAAACTTAATTAAAGAAAGTTTTATAAATATGAACCAAATGGAACCATAAATACGAGCTGTCTAAACATTTCGATTCCTCCGATCAGCAAGATTTTTGTAGAGTTTTTCCTTTTCATTTAAATAATATAAATATGTATATTAGGGCGGGTAACAGTGAAAATATATTCTATCATGAGGTCAACAACAACCCTGTAAAATATTAATTGTTTATTTTAATTGCAAGATCCCCAAGTGACACAAAGCACACTGGTCGAATAAGACGGATTCTTGTTGAAAATTCATGGTTAAGCAAAAAGGTTTGGTGAAAATTATTAGATAATAAATCTGTAAACGCAAACGACAAAGTAAAATATCATATCTGGTTGCCTTTTACTTTATGGTTACTACCAAGCTTATCTGTTTTTAAGCCAAATTGAAATTGTTCTGTTGATAATTGCACTGGTCTTTAGTCAAGAGATGTAAGAGAGATTTAGGTCGCAATTAAATGCAGTTCACAGGAATTTTTGTTCAACATTTGTATTCTTTTTAAAATATTCTGTTTTAATCTGAACGCTTTTTATCATATTATTATCATAAATCAGTAACAGTAAGTCTCGCTTTCAGTTTGGTAATTATTACGTACCGATAGAGTAATATTTATCAAGGTTATGTCAAAAAAAAGGAGATGCATCTCTGTCTCTTTTCGGGCAAAATTTCTCTTAAACCGTGTAAATAACTTCAAAATACTTACTAGTGGGGGGTTAAGTAACACAAACGGCAGTAGCGCAAATTTGTGTTATTTCCCAATTGAATGTGAAATAACACAAATTTGCTTTATTTCATTTCTCGTTGGGCAATAAAGCCAACTTTTAAACTTAACAATTGAGTAATAAAGCAAAATAGTGCACATATGTAGGTATTCACCCAGTTACATTTTGACAAAAAGTAGTACAGTATATTTTGCTTAGCTGCACATTCTTCTTCGCACGAAAAACTTGTGCACGTAACCGAAAAAGGCACTTAAGCGAATTTGCTTTACTACTTCAATGAGGAAGGTATCCGAATCCCTATGACACCAAATATTGGCGGAGCACTTACCATGTAGAAATTACTGCAAGCGAAATTTTTACCGAATGTTATCTAATTATCTATATAACTACATAAATTGATAGCCATTTTCGTTGTTCTGCGAGATGAGCAAAATAAATAAAAGGTTGTAAAGTTAGGTACTTTGGTTAGTTGTAGGGCCAGTGCAGGTAAACGTAATACTTTCATTGGTAATTGATACTAGTCGCACAATTTTTAAGGCAGGTATCGCCAATGTGCAGGTATGTTGAATGCATCTATCGGAGAAGTTTCCTTATAAATGTTAAAAATAATGCTTTTGATGCGCATTTTGGGGTAGGTATCTTAAATGGCACTTAAGCATAGAGGCAGCAAAGCAAAATTTACTGTACACGAACAAGTTGAATGGACGGATTTGTACGTATACAATTTTGAAAATGCCCAGCGTCGCGGCGGTCCGTATTCGCGCGCCGCGCCGCTATCGACTTCGCGATCCCGTCCCCCGCCCCCTCCCCTCCTTTCGCAATTATGCACTGGCGGCATTATAACCGTTTAGAAAAAAGAAAAATAATGAAATAACACTAGTTCACTTCTGAAACTGCTTTTTAATGTCCAAGTAATGGGAATCATTGTGTATGGTGTTATTGCATGCATTTTGCATACCCATAGTGGAATTTACGAGGTGCCACTGCCTTATTTGAAAATTTTCCTACAAAATGTGATTATTAGGCAGCCGAATGTCAGAAAATAAAGCGAGAAAGCCGTGTTATTACTTCACATTTTAAGGTTTTCCAGCAATGTTTTTAACATATTAAAAAGCATGCAGATAAAATTCATACAAAAGCGCTATGTCCAATATGACGAGCAGTTATTAAAGACGATGCTTTCCCTTTATTTTGTTAGACTTTTCATAAGTAAAATATTTTGTGAATATTACTTTCAAATAAGCGAAAACACATTGGCAAATGTGATAAAAAAGCGGTTTATCGATTGATTTTGATCAGGATAGGTCTTTAGTCGTGTACATGCGCTGCGAAATCGGCTATCTGTTATTTGACCCTTAATATCATCGGTAAAGGTATGGATAAAGGATAAAGTTGTGTCAAAATATGTCGCTAAATTTGTGTTTTCACTTTCGTTACGTGCGGACGTGTTTTTGATCACTCTCTGTGTGCTAAAACTGTTAAGCTGTTTACTTTTTTATGCCTATGGCTTTGTAAACTTTGTGATTTGAAGTTCGTGAGATAGTGACTCTTATCAAATCTATTAGTTCTAATTAAAAAATGCCGTGTCTATGTGGGCAAAAAGTCGAGCGATCGCAGCAGCATAAAATTCAATGTGTTAATTGCAATGATTTTTTTCATCTGTCTTGTGTTAATATTCTACCA
>NW_016158738.1:58295-82719 GCF_001687245.7 Rhagoletis zephyria
AATCGTTTAATTCTCCCAACAATTTTTTTTCTCAGTGCAACAAAAATGCAATTGCTGGCCAAGTACCAAAATCGAATGAAAAATCTGCTCCGTCTCTTCAAATTGCGAAAGATTCCGACTCGCTCAAAGGTGCTAACTCGAAGTCAACAAATTCGCAAAAACAATCTGCCAACAATCAAAGTGAAGCTAAAAATCAGCAACAACAAATAACGTTGAGTTCTCTGTACAAGATTATCGTCTCTCTTCGTTCCGACAATGTACGTATGCTGAATTCTGTCGCTGCTCAGCGTGAGGAAAATCAAAACCTAGCACACAAAATAGATAGCATGCACTCTGATCTTATTTCTATGCAGCGCGCGCTGCATGCGCGGGATGATGTGATTGCTTCTCTTAAGTCTGAGTTGAACGACCTACGCTCCTGTGTGACAACTGCTTTTGATAAGCTTAGCTGTGTTAACAAATCACCAAAAGGTGTTGGTGAAACTGACATCGCTGCTGCTGGCAGCTCTTGCGTTGCTGAACAAAATTTTTCGTCGATGCTGCCTCTCCATTCGTTCCTGTCTGTGACGCTTCGCAATCAACTGTCACCAGCAGTGCTGCTCTCACTAATACATCCATGGTTCAGCCGTCGGCTGCTGCTTCTACTCACGATGTTATGCGATCAGCACCTACATATAGTGCTGCTCTCATTAATTCAACTATTGCTTTGTCATCTGCTTCTGGGCCATCATCCTCTCTTTTGTCATGTACCCAGCAAGCTGCTTCTCCTAATTTATGTAATGGCTCTACCAAGACAACGCCTTCACTTGGTACTAGTACTACTCCCACACAGTCTGTTCCGATGGATACGAACACTGATAATCCAGCACCTGCTTCTACGCAGCATCCTAATGAATGGAAAACGGTGTCTAATAGCCGTCGTCCAAAGCTTACGAAGCCTTTAATTATGGTTCTAATAATAACCAGGAATTAAGTGTTATTTCTCAACTGAAGTGGCTCCATGTGGCCTCATTTTCTACTAATGTCACAGCAGCGAACATCATCAGTTACGTATCCAAACATGCTGATATTGATGCCAAATTTCTGAACTGCTACTTGCTTATAAAAAAGGATGCTAAACATTTGACAGGTAAATTCAGCTCAGTAAAAAAATAAAGTTTTTTTACAAGTTTAAAGCCTTATGTTTGAGGAACATGGTTTTTTGAGTTAGCAGGCCAATATTTCCGCTTTCATTTTGTACTGTTAAAAATATTATATTTTCACGTGTATGTCATGCTACATAAGCTGAAAAGGCCCAAAGCCCGTTTTTAGACACTTTAAATCCCATATATCTCAAAATCTAGAGCCAATTTAATAATGTGTGTATACATATGTTTTTTTTCTCTATATTTTGAGGACAAATAATATATTGATTTAAACAACACGTTGAATTTTGGCTTAACATTTAGAGAAATTTTCAATCTTTGAAAAATTTTAACAGAATTCAACTAAGATAACTTGACCATAGGGAAAGAAACACATTTTGGGTTCGATCAAGTCAACATCCAAATCATCCTCAATTAACATTGCACAGTCGAAAGTGAGGAAATCACAGTTAAGACCCATTGAAATTGTTGCTTCAGACCACCACGTGGTTATTTGTAGGTATCTGTTTAATTGTTGTTAGCAAACGCTCAGCTCATTAAATAATATATTTAATACAATATTATCGCGCAACTTATTTCTACAAGCTTAAACAGGCGGCAGCGTTGATACGGATTAACCCGGACTTAATCCGGATCTACTGCAGTTAATTCCCGAGTTGATCCGGATCAACGCTGCCGTCTGTTTATGATTTAACACATCTTCCATGAATCAGATCTGTGAAAGTAATGTAAAGAGTTGAGTTACGTTAACTAAAGATGTTTCTCTCAACAAAAGATATTTGGTTATAATTACATTATAGCTATCAGCCAGCAAATCTCATATTGAGAGAAATATATGTATGTTTTTTAGCTGGCTCTTTTCTCAGTGTATATGCACATATTAAAGCACTGCAAATATACCAGCAGAAATACTCTTCACATGTGTACATGAGTAAATGGAGCATATATTTTAGAGTACTTAAAAAGATAGTAACAAAAAAAGAGAACATCATAAATTTAAGGAACTGAGCGATGTTACTCAACAGAGCTCCGCTACATGAAACACTGTTCCGCTTTTCCAGAGTAGTTGAGTAAGTCGATTGCGTTCAGTAGTATTTGAAAACTTACATATACATGATTTATGTACATACATATTATGTAAATTTTTTAAATAACCAAAAATGTGTGTCTATTTTCCCGCGACCTGTCTTTATGACCAGTTTTTATAGTCAGATTGATATTTTCATTTCTCAATACCAGGCGCTCATATATGTGAAGTAACAAGTTTTCTATTTCTAAGCAGAAAACTGTTTGTGTAAATTTTTAAATTTCCAAAATTCTACTTTATGAATTTCCAAAGGCTTCTACAAACGAATTAAAAACTTCTACAAACAAATGTATGCATAGGGAAAGCTTGCTACTTCATATGTATGTGCGCCTGGTATTGGAAAATGAAAGTATTGTATTGTACAAATAAAAATTGGTTCTCTGTATAAAAAGAGTCCACTTTCTATATAAAAATATGCTGTTGGCTAAATATTCGGAGCGTCCTATATTGTTTCTCCATGTTTGCTATTTAACATAAGTGTCAGCTTTAACATTAACATTATGTAGCATTAAACGAAAACTTCCAAAAATACTCAAAAAATATTTGTGAAGGGACATATTTTTTGTGGAAGTTTAACAGCATGGTACTGGTGATTTATGTTCCTCTTTTTTTCGGAACATAATTTGTTTGAGTACTTTTTTTTATGTATACAGCACTCAACATCTTCACTTCTCTTCCTTCCATGCCCTCTTTGTTAGAGTATGGGTAGTTTACATATTTGAAAAAAACTTCACAGTGAAGCAAACTGAACTCCGATGCAGACCTTTATTATATATGTTCACACATAAGTATATATTTATATGTATATTAAAGGTCGCGGGAAAATGGACACACATTTTTGGTTATTTAAAAAATTTACATAATATGTATGTACATAAATCATGTATATGTATGAACGATTAGAACTATTTTGCAAACATTTAAGCGTCCGGCGAGAAATGTAAAACAATATTTTAAGAATATACTGGAATAAAAAGCAAATGTGAGTCTTTTCTTAACATTATGTTAAATGCTAAAATTTTAAAAGATAAAACTTTATAAGTATTCCTAAACTTCCTATGAAGTTTTCAAATACTACTGAATGCAATCAACTTACTCAACTACGCTGGAAAAGCGGAACAGTGTTTCATGTAGCAGAGCTCTGTTGAGTAACATTGCTCAGTTCCTTAAATTTATCATGTTCTCTTTTTTTGTTACTATCTTTTTAAGTACTCTAAAATATATGCTCCATTTACTCATGTACACATGTGAAGAGTATTTCTGCTGGTATATTTGCAGTGCTTTAATATGTATGTAAGTTATAAGGTAGCTTGAAGCGAAAATAGGTTATTCTTATATTTTTCTGCATCATTGTTCAAATTGTTCAAGGTAGCACAGGAGTACGGCAATATTTATTTAGGTGCGCCATAAGGATCCAAACAAATCCGACATAAATGGGAATGTTTCATGGCTGAAAGCGCAGGCAAAAAGTTTTCCTGTCAGCAGCAACTGCTACCTACGTGTATACGAACCACATAACCAAGGGAAAACTAGTAAACCCAAAATGGGAGAGGAAACCGTGATGCTTTAAATATATACATTGATAGACAAAATGCGAAATGTGCCAATGCTTACAAAACATGACTGGCGGCAACCGCTACTATGCACGAAAAAAAATTAGAGAATAAATTTGAACATACGAATATATCGATGGCTGAGTGGAAGATCGACCTATCTCGGCAGCCAGTTCGAAAACGTTCTATCTCAAAAAACTTTTCAAAAACGCCCTATTTCAGAATTCGTTTCAAAAACGCCCTATCTCAGCTGCCGATTCAAAAACGCCCTATATCAGCATATTTTCAATACATTTTGAAGTGAGATAGGGCGTTTTTGAACCGAATTTTGAGATAAGGTGTTTTTCAATTAAATTCTGAAATAGGGCGTTCTTGAAAAGTTTTTGGAGATAGAGCGTTTTCGAACTGGCTGCCGAGATAGGTCGATCTTCCACTCAGCCATCGATATATACGGGGCCATAAGCAAAAGCTGCCTAAGTCGACTTAAAAAAGAATTGAGTTGTATATCGTATTCTGCCACTGCTATTGCATGCATATGTGAAATCCCCATCTCGACAGCTAGGCTATTTCAAAAGATATAGACGAAAATACTTTAGTTTCCCCATAAGGCTAACTTTAAAATTCAAATGTTTAAAACGTTTATTCTCGAATCCAGGTTTTTTCGACTTAGTTTAGTGCTTATGGCCACAGATATGTACATACAGTTTCGGTCATATCTATAGCACGCCATTTCAAAATAATATTGTTTGCCACTTACATATGTTTAGTTATTTATTTTTAAGAATTTTCAATTAAAATAAAGTTCTTTCTCTAACAAAACTCATATAACTCAATTTTGACAATTTGTATAAAACTACAAAAAAGTGTAAAAAATTTTCACCTAAATTTCAAACTTTTTTCTCAGAAGCTCCAGAATTTTTTTGAGTACACAGTTTTATAGCGCATTTAATTTTAGACTAATAATGAGAACGTTTCAAGTTGCTAAAAACTACCGTTGATTTTTTAGATTTTTTTTTTTGTCTCATTTGCTTCCATATAACGACTAATCACAGTTCATTTTTATATGGCAGAAACCCGCAACACCTTCCGCGAAAAAAATTCTAAAAAATCAACGGTAATTTTAGCCTCTTGAAACGTACACATTATTAGTGTAAAATTAAATGCGCTATAAAACTGCGTACACACACATGATCCTCAATATTAGTCATATTGGACTCTTATTGGCCTCATATATGAATCATTTCAGACTATTTTTGGGGATCCTTAATTATTGGCCTCATAAATGACTACATTCGGTCTCCTGTTTTAGGTTGTTCTTCGAGCCTTATTGGCCTCATTCTTCGACTCTTATTGAGCTTCAAATATCATACGTACATATATGTATATGTGCATAGATCAGTGGTGCACACGGGAGCAGGGCTGCCAACTATACTTGGCTAAAAGTGCCAAATTGACGATAAAAAAGTGCCAAAATGTGCCGAAAAGAAAAATAAAAAAAATAATGGCCAAAAAAGGTGCCATTATTTTTAATTCTTCCCATTTAGCATTAAAATTAGAAACACATTTCTAAAACAAAAATGCAATGCCAAAGTAAGATAATCTAGTTGAATGCACTCTAGAAATTTGAAAATTTTCGTAGTAAACGCGAAGGATTTCACAAAAATGTATTGAAATATTATTATTTTTCAAAAGTGCCATTTTGGCACTTTGTGCCAAATTGAAAAAATAAGTGCCATTTGAAGTAAAGTAGGGCCAAAAATGGCACGGTTTGAGCCAAGTTGGCAACTCTGCACGGGAGTCTCACGGACAGCGTTGCCACTAACAATTTTTTTCCCCTACCAATTTTCTTCCCAAATCCGACCAAAATCGTTTACAACCTATCAAATAAATTCCAAATACAAAAAAGCATTCTGAAAACGTACAATTCATTTATTTAAGATTAATAGCCCAATTCTGTATCGGTGACAACAAATTGTTTACTGACAAGTTTAACTTTTTCATATATTTTTCCGTAAAAATCTGTGACAAGAATTTGTCACTGATACAGAATAGAGCTGTAAATGTTCCGAATACAAAACATTTACATAAACACATACATATACCCGTATGTACTTTGTACACTTAAAAACAAACAAGAAAAAATAAATGCAGGTACAGTCTTAAGCACAGAGATGAGATCGTTTAACATTTTTTGGTTGTATTAATTATTTACATATATACATGTTATGTAACAATAAGTTTAATTTCTTAAAAGTAAATTTAAATCAATTAATTACGCATGCAAAGTTTTAGCAGCTGACCACACATATTTGTTAACAAGTTCCTTGCATAACATTACGCTTTTGATACTGTCAATCTTAAGTTTAATTCTTAGTTTAGTTCTTATTAAAGAAAGCGCTGAAAATTTGCGTTCTGCAGCCGCAGAGCTATGTGGTAGTGAAATTATAATAGAAAAAAAATTGGCGGGATGCATGAAGCTGTTTTCATTCATTCCATTTTTAATAGAAAAAACTTTTTCCCAAAATATATCAATATCCAGATCGCTGGAAATATCAAGCTCACTTTTTCTTCTTTTCTTCTTCTTTATTGGCGCTGTAACCGCCTAAGCGATTTTAGTCGAGTCCAAAACAGCACGCCAGTCATTTATCTTCTGTTCTAACTGAAGCCAATTGGAAATGCCAGGTGAAGCCAAGTCCTTCTCCTCATGGTTTTTCAAACGCAGAGGAGGCCATCCTATTCCTGTGTTGCCAGCATCGCGGTCCACGTTGAATACTTTCAGAGCAGGAACGTTTCTGTCTATTCGAACGACATGGCCAAACCAGCAGAGCCGCTGAATTTTAATTCGCTGCACTATGTCTATATCGTTGTAGACCTCATACAGCTCATCGTTAAATCGTCTGCGGTATTCGCCATCGCCAAAGCGTAAAGGTCCGTAAATCTTTCGCAGAATCTTTCTCTCGAAAACTCCAAGAGCCGCTTCATCAGATGTTTTCATTGTCAATGCCTTCGCGCCATACACCAGCACAGGCATGATGAGTGACTTATAGAGTGTGATCTTTGTACGACGCGAGAGAACTTTAATTCTCAATTGCCTACTCAGTCCAAAGTTGCACTTGTTGGCAAGAGTGATTCTCTGTTGGATTTCAAGGTTGGCATTATTATTGGTGTAAATGCTGGTTCCCAACTAAACGAAGTCGTCTACTTTTTCAAACTTGTAAGTGTCAACAGTGATATGGGTGCCAAGACGTGTATGCTCTGACTGTTTGTGTGATGACAGGAGATACTTCGTTTTGTCCTCGTTCACCACCAGACCCATTCGCTTTTTTCCCCTCTCTATCCAATCCCTAGAAGGCAGAACAGACGTAGCCTTTGTTTTTACCGATGATATCGATGTCGTCGGCGTACGCCAGCAATTATACGCTCTTGAAAACTATTGTGCCTGAGGGGTTCAGTTCTTCGGCTCTTATTGTCTTCTCCAACATACGATTAAAGAAATTACACGAAAGGGAGTCATCTTGGCTGAAACCATGTTTGGTATCAAATGGCTTGGAGAGGTCCTTCCCTATTCTGATGGAATTGGTGGTATTGCTCAACGTCATTTTACACAGCCGAATTAGTTTCGCGGGGATACCAAAATTAGACATCGCGGCATAAAGACAACTTCTCTTCGTGCTGTCAAAAGCGGCTTTGAAATCGACAAATAGATGGTGTGTGTCGATCCTATTCTCGCGGGTCTTTTCCAAGATTTGGCGTATTGTGAATACCTGATCAATGGTGGATTTTCCAGGCCTAAAGCTACACTGATTAGGTCCAATCAGTTCGTTGACGGTGGGCTTCAGTCTTTCGCACAATACACCCGATAAGACCTTATAACCTATGCGTATAAGGCTGATTCCGCGTTAGTTGGCGCGAATGGTGGGATCGCCTTTCTTGTAGATTCAGCAGAGCACACTTAAATTGCAGTCGTCGGGCATGCGTTCATCTGACCACATTCTGCATAAGAGTGTATGAAAGCACCTTCTCAACTCCTTGCCACAGTACTTTATTAGCTCAGCTGGCAGCCTGTCAGCTCAAGCAGCTTTGTTGTTTTTCAAACGCGTTATCGCTATTCGTACCTCGTCATAGTCAGGTAGTGGAGCATCGACTCCATCGTCATCGACCGGGGGCTCGGATTCGTCTTCTCCACTAATTTCAGCGCTGCTACCATTCAGTAGTGGGGAAAAATGTTCCTCCATAATTTCCATCCATATGCATCTTAAAGGATTTCGCCCTGGTCTTGAAACCTTCCGTAAGTCGTCTAACCCTCTGATAAAATCTACGAGCGTGTTTCCTGTAGGCTAGCATTTAAAGCTCTTCGCACTCACGTATTTCGGCCTCTCTCTTCTTATTGCGGCAAATACGTCTCGCTTCCTTCTTCAGATCCCTATAACTGTCCCAGATGCCTCGTGTTGCGCCCGATCGAAGCGTGGCCCTATAGGCGGCATTTTTTTTCTCTGCGGCTTCTTGACATTCCTCATCGTACCAGTTGTTCTTTCGGGCTCGCTGAAATCCAACTACTTCTTCAGCGGCGGTACTTAATGGTCGGAAAATGTGGTTCCACTGCTCGCTTATGTCGGATTGTTGTTGTGATTGCAGCTTTTCAACGTTAAGGTTTCCTTGCTTTGTTGGGCGCACATTTTTTTGCTGCGTAGATGCGAGTGCATATCTTGGCTACAACAAAATAATTCTCCTAGTCGATGTTTTGCCCTCGGAGTGTACGTACGTCTAAAACGCTGGAAGCATGCCTTCCGTCTATCAAAACGTGGTCGATTTGGTTTCTCGTTTTTCGATCTGGACACAGCCATGTAGCTTGGTGGATGTTCTTATGCTGGAACCTAGTACTACATATTGCCATGTTTCGGGTCCCGGCGAAGTAGATCAGCCTCAGTCCGTTATCGGACGTTTCGTCGTGGAGGCTGAATTTTCCGACAGTGGCGCCAAAGATCCCTTCTTGCCCACCTTGGCATTAAACTCGTCGACCACGATTTTAACATCGTGTCGCGGGCAGCGCTCATATGTACGCTCTAAGCGCTCTTAGAAGAGATCCTTGGACGCCTGGTCGTTCTCTTCCGTCAGGGCATGGGCGCAGATGAGTGAGATGTTGAAGAATCTCGCTTTGATGCGGATTGTGGCTAGACGTTCGTGCACCGGGGTGAACGCCAGTACTCGGCGACGGAGTCTCTCTCCTACCATGAATCGAATTTGCACTTCTTTACTTCTTAACGTGGCGGGACCCAAACCCAGCGCACGCGAAGTTTTACGCCTTCTCACTTTAGCTCGCTCCCAAACGGGTGTTTGGTTACTACCCAGAGACACAATCTATGAGATGGGGAAACTTTAACAAAAGAGGCAAAATTGGTAAATCTTCTTTAGAAACTACCTTAGCTGGTGTCATTATTTATAAAATGTTTATATCTTCACGCTTTAAATCAAATCTTAAATTTATTTGGTCAAAAACTATATGTATTATATGTATTGGTTTTAACTTCAAGGATTCCAGAATAATTGACATTGACATTACTTTTCATAAACATCTCAGCTTTCGTTCCAACAAAAATGTTAGATATTTTAACATGATGATTTTCATTTTTAAAATCAACATTAATATGTTACTGTTACTCAAAATTAAGAGATAATGTGCTTTGATAGTTGCATATATGTAAGTATGGCAATCCAAAGGTTTCAGCTTGGAACTCTTTGTTAAGATTGTTAATTATGGGGAAAATATACTATAGAAGTAAAAAATAGCATTTGGTTTTGCAACAAATTCCTTCTGCCAGGTCTGCAAATCGTATACCGTTTACTTCGTAAAAGCNAGAAGTAAAAAATATCATTTGGTTTTGCAACAAATTCCTTCTGCCAGGTCTGCAAATCGTATACCGTTTACTTCGTAAAAGCAGGAAGTAAAATAAAGTTTCAAACTATCCCATTGCTCAAGTATGCTTAAGAATTTTTTACCATTTGTACGAAAAATGGTTTTCAAAATAAAAAAATAGGGGTATATTTTTTTCGATATAGAACAATCCTAGGGGGTGCCGGCATTAAAATTCCAACTTAATTTTTTTGGACCTCTCTAGTGTACATAGTGCTTGAAAATATCCATTTTCCCTTGCCTTAAAACTTTAAGCGTGGGCAACAATGATGTTTTGTAATTAAGGCAGAATTGTATATGCGCTATCTGGAAAGACAATACCTGTAACATTTATTCTTGGCAGTATGTCCAAACACAAACGCGTGTTAAGCAAACAGTGAAACAATTTGTTATTTTCTAAGTGTGCGAATAAAACTTTACACTTCAATTTAAGTCATTGATGACACACATTTTATGAAGAAAATCCCCGTTACGGCCTTCTTTAGAAAAAAATATTCGTTTAAAATAAAAATAAGCGAAATCGGCCCAATTTTATATAACCCTGCCTCCACGATAACGCTAGTAGCCACTTCTAACAGATTTTGGATTGCTTAGTCAAAAATGGAAACATATATACATTTGAATTTTAAGAAAACAAGGTAAATAGCAAAATCGGCTATTTTTTTACAAAACGGCTAAAAAATCGGCATCCGGCTAAACTGAAATTTCTCCGGCTGTTTGCTATTGCAACCGGCTAAATCTAGCCGGAAAACGTCTCAAATGGCACTGCTTGCTATATGAGGAATTAGTGTGAACAATTCATGCGTAGTCATGAATTTCCACAAATAAATTCAAATTCTAGCGAACTGCAAGCGAACGTACGTTGTTGTTGTTTTAAGTACATTTCTTGATAAATTTTAAGTGTAATTTGTGTAATATTTTCAGTCTTGTACTAGGGTTGTTCGACTTCACTAGAAAGTCGACTTTCGACTTTTCGATCGACTCTGTTTGTTCGACTTTTTTCGACTTTCTTAATGAAAATAAAATGTATTAAGTATACTCCGCATCTAACTCATATATTAGCTATAAATATAAGAGTCAGAATACGCCAAAAATATCATGATTTACTAGTGGTCTTTAGAATAATCTGTAATTTAGTGAAATTCAATGCTAGGTAAAAAAAACAGACACTAAAGGATTTTTAAAAATTTTGAAAATTGTTCCAGTTATACAGCATGAAAATGTTGGTTGTGAGGGTTTTCAAAAATTATATTTTTGAAAAATAATTTAAAAATTTTTAAATTTTCCCCAAAAAAAAAAAATTCTAAAAATTTTTTGAATCGATATTTGGTAATTACGGACAACTTTTTGAAAAATGTGGCCTTTCCGATGGAGCAGAATTGGCGGGTATTGGTAGAAATATAAGTGCCACTTTATAAGCATGGATAAATATGGGAGTAGCCCAGACAGCTAGAGGATTGGGACTATCCACACGACTAATGTAGCATATTAACTGGAATCCTACCAGCAACGTTTTTAGCGGTGTTTAAAATGTTGTACCTTACGGATTGGTCAAATTCGAACCAAAGACTGTCTGTAGAAACTTACATAAACTCATGCAGAAAAACTTTCTTGCATGAAATTTTTAAAATAAATATCTATGTTTATCTTACCTCATTATTAACTGAAGATTGTGGAGACAAACGATTAACAAATTTGAGGAATTTGTTTTCGTATAGTAATTTTATGCGCTGCTCTTAAANAATTCGAACCAAAAACTGTCTGTAGAAACTTACATAAACTCATGCTGAAAAACTTTCTTGCATGAAAATTTTAGAATAAATACCTATGTTTATCTTACCTCATTATTAACTGAAGATTGTGGAGACAAACGATTAACAAATTTGAGGAATTTGTTTTCGTATAGTAATTTTATGCGCTGCTCTTAAATGATTTGACAATGTTGTTGTACTGTCATTAAAATTCATTTCTCTACCACACTTTTCAAATTTCACTTCAGTTTTATTGGCAATTTTTTTTAAATACGACCAAACAGCACTCCGCGCCCTTGTTAGAAGATCAGTTTTTATATGCAAATAAATTAAAAAAAGTCGAGAGTCGAAAGTGAAAAGTCGACAATGCTGACAAAGGGAACGTAACTGTAGCGATGAACTAATCAGAATACGTCATGAAGATGCAGAAAATTGTAAATGACATCTCAACACATTGAGTTTTACAACGTGCCCCTACAATTAAGCTACAAGGGAAAAATAACGAAATAGTGGAAAAGATGTATGCTAACAAAATCATTGATTTACAGGTCTATTCTGCACGTTACCGAAGATTTTGTAACCGGAAAATTGTATTACCAAAAACTGTTACCAGTTCTTGTCACCGCGATTCTAGGTACGTTGGTAACGCAGTTAAAATATTCAGCAATTCAGCTATAAAGAATTGTGCAAATCCTGGCATTGCATATTTCACGGGGCAATAATTTGTTACCAGCTTATGAGATGGTAACAAAATTTACCGGTTACAAGAGTATACAGAATGCGAAAAGGGTTTAAAAATTGACAGGAACTTTATTTACCGGTTACAAACTTTTTATTACCAGCGCAGAATAGACATGTAAAAGGAAAAGAACTACCTGACCAGAAAAACGGCTAATTCCCCTCGAATTTACGGATTACCGAAAATCCATAAAAAAGGAGTTCCCCTGAGACCTATAGTGATGGACAAAAGTCTACCGCCTCTTTTCGTTGATTTAAAATCAAACTCTATGGAAAAATGTGTTGATACGGTTTTATTTGAAGCCATTTTCTAATCACTATTAACTAAAAAAATCCATTCTTTAACATAAAATAACAAAGTTATGGTAAAAAACGCAGAAACAGCGTTTACATAAGTGTACATACAGAGCGAAGTTCATAGCTTGTACACTGGTATGCTGTGTTGTGATAACGGTAAACTACCGTTTGTTTTTTTTTCCTTTTACTATGTTTGGTGCTTTGCTAATATTGAATTTAGTTGTGGTTTGAATACTTAAATATCAACAATGGCTCCGCGAAAAGAAATATCAGTTGACTTAGGAAATTTGGTTAAACAGCATAGAAAAAAAAACAAATCATATGTTGAAATTTCAAAAATTTTAAACTTGAGTCGACCAACAGTACAGACCATTGTAAAAAAGTTTAAAAATAGTGGTTCTACCGAAAATAAGCAGCGCAGTGGCCGCCCGAGGAAACTATCTCGCAGAGACATCAGCTTGATTCTCAAAGAAGTGGACAAAAATCCAAAAGTTACTGCTCCAAAAATAGCCGAACATATAGCAAGCACATCAAACAAGTGTGCCCATCCAAGAACAATTCGAAGAACTCTGAACAATAACGGTTTCCACAGTAGAACGCCACGCAAAAAGCCTCTTATTTCTGAAAAAACCCGTCAACTTCGCTTGGAGTTCGCCAAATCACATAAAGAAAGGGGGATGGATTTTTGGCAAAAAGTTTTGTTTACCGATGAGTCAAAGTTCAATATATTCGGCAGCGATCGTAGGGCAAAAGTTTGGAGGAAAAAAATACTGCACTTAATCCGAAGAATTTATTATCAACTGTGAAGCATGGTGGTGGCAACGTAATGGTTTGGGGAGCTGTTGCGGCATCTGGAGTTGGAAGAATAGCATTTATTGAGGGTAATATGGATCGTTATCAATACAAATCTTTACTGGAACATAATTTGAAGCCTTCGGTGGATAATTTGGTGCAAGTTGGATCTTTCAACAGGATAACGATCCAAAGCACACGGCACACATTGTTAAGGATTGGCTGCTCTACCATGCTTCAAGGCAATTGAACACACCACCGCAAAGCCCAGATTTAAATATTATTGAGCATGTCTGGGAAATTTTGGAACGGAACATTAGAAAAAACCAGTTTTCTAGCGCTGCTATACTCAAAGAGCGAATAATAGAAGCTTGGAAGAGTATAACTTCTGCAGAGTTGACAAATTTAGTAGCCTAGATGCCACGACGGCCTCAAGTGGTTATTGATGGTAACGGTGGACCAACTAAATACTAAAAAGCAATAACATCTAGGAAAAAGTAAAGTTTTCGCGCTAAAGTAAGTTAATTGTGTACTGTATGTAGACTTTTGTCATCGCTGGTTTTGCGTTTTTTCCCCCATAGCTTTGTTATTATATGTTAAAGAATAGACTTTTTTTAGTTTCTTGTGATTAGAAAATGGTTTCAAATTATACAGTATCAACACATTTTTCTAAAAAGTTTTTGTACTTTCAAATCAACGAAAAGAGGCGGTGTATGTAGACTATATGATCGTCCGTCAATTCACTGTCTTACAACTTGTGCTAATATTTTGTCCGCGTACTCAAAAATATAACAATGTCCTCAAATTATAACGCTAAAGATGGAATCGAGTTCAAAAACAAGATTGGAAATACCTACATTTATGAGAATGAAAGTTTGGTGTCTTTTGATGTCGTCTCGTTATTCCCGTGCATCCCCGTGGACTTAGCAATAGAGATCATAGATTCGAAATGGAGTTTGATACAAGAGCATATGTCATTAACCAGAGAGCTTTTCTTAACCATATTAAAATACTGAATTAAAGAGAACCGCTACTTCAAATACAGTGATAAGATTTATGAGCAGAAGTCAGGAATGCCTATGGGTTCACCTGTCATATCGGATATAGTTATGGAAAAACGGCTACTTACCAAATATGTTGATGATTTATTTGCGATTGTAAAAACAGAAAATATAGACAAGATGCTCAACACTTTAAACAATTTAAACAAAACTATAAAATTCACAATAGAAATAGAAATGAAGGACAACTACCACGCTTGGACACCCTGATAATCAGAAAAGAAAATGCATTAACAGTTGACTGGTATAAGAAACTTTCAGCATCAGGGAGTCTCATAAATTTCAACTCTAACCACGAGAGGAAGACAATTCTAAATACTGAAATCTATTTATTTAATAACCTGCCTGAAGCTCAAAATTAACGAATGAATTATAATAAAACGGCCAAAATCAAAAAAACTAATCTATTTTTTAAGAAAATATTATTTACTATATAAAAAAACGTGTAAATCAAAATTTCAAAATTTGCAGAACATATATAAAAGTGCCACGAATTTTCATAAATGTTCAACACAATTTGAAACATTTTAATCAAATTTCTTTGAGTATGCAGTTTTGTAGCCCATTAAATTTTAGTGAATAAATAAATTGCAAGTTGGAAGAAGCTTGGAATTACCGTTGATTTGTGGCAGCTTTTACGTGGATTTTCTTCCATACACATTATGTTCAACAATTCAATTTCTATGAGCAACACCTTCCAAAAAAAAAAAAATTACCAAATATCTCGTAGCTACTTAAAATTTGCACTTTGAATTGAATGGTTACTGGAAACTCAGAATATTTCTAAGAAATCTAATTAAAAATATTTTTATGAATAAACATTAAATAATCGAAAGGGGAATAGCCAAAGAATGCTAAAATGTTTCGCAGAGCTTAATATAAAACAAGTAAAAAAGTCCAACATTTAATACTACCGATGAGGTAGACGTCCAGACTGTTTTGCTTATTCTGTGTATGTAACATAACTTTTTTTAAAAGTGCATAAATGCAACTTGTTAACGGTAAACATGTATTTTCAACAAAATTTTTACCACAACTACTTTTATATGCCAAGCGTCGAAGTGAAAAAGAAGAAGAAGAAAAGTTTATAACTTATCTTGTGATGAAAAAGGTCTTATTCATCTCTTCAAATCATAAGCATTTGTATAAGACCTTTTTTATCACAAGATAAGTTATAAACTTTTCTTAGTTGGAGTTTTAGCTTTTAAATGATACCAAAAATCCCACGTTCCAAGATTGGCTGACTTCCAAAAGGTCAATTGCTTTGCATACGTACAAAGTATAATGTTCCATTACGCCGAACTACAAAATGTTGACGAAGTATACTTTACCAAAACGCATCTGAAAATTTATCGAAACGCATCGCTAGCGCAATCAGCGCATCAGAAACACAGTTGATGCTTCGTTTGTTATTGGTTGCCATTGGTGTTTTAAAAATGGAAAATTCAGAAAAATGTTCATTGCTATATTGAGTATTTAAAATAAGCAATGTATATGGATGCAATGTGTCGCAGCTCTGCATATACAAACAGTTTGAATACCGCATTATAACAGTTTCCAAACAATGTATTGATACGTTTTGGAAGTCAGCCATTTAAATTTTTGCATTTGTGTCAGTTCGTTGACGGTAGGCTTAGTTGGCGCGAATGGTGAGGACGCCTTTCTTGTAGACTGGGCAGAGCACACTCACATTTCAGTCATCGGACATGCGTTTATCTGACCATTTTCTGCATACGAGTTGATGCATGCACCTTATCAGCTCCTCGCCGATGTACTTGAATAGCTCAGCTGTCAGGTTGTCAGCTCTAGCTGCAGGCGGTGAGACATCGACTCCACCGTCATCGACTGGGGGCTCGGGTTCGTCTTCTCCACTTCTTTCAGTGCTGCTGCTATTAAGTAGGGTGGAAAAGTGTTCCTTGCATAATTAAAATACCTTATGGACATGGGCCACTAAGCCGAAAAGGTTGTTATTTTAGCAGTTCGGTATTGAAACCTTCCGTAATTTGCCCAACTTTCTGGCAACATTTTTCGGCACTTCAAGTTCTTCAAACTTCCGAATATCGGCGTGTTAAAGTAATATGGCAACTCCTTACCTGTCCTTATTCCTATTTATATATGAATTAGCTTAGACATAAAAAAGATAGCTGGCTGTTTTTCCGGTTTTACGTTGTAACACACATAGCTTGAATAAATAGTTAGTAGAGATATCATCGTTTTTCATACTCGAAATCACCCACCGTAAGTAGTAACACTAGCGACGAGGATGGACGAAAAATCCCTCTATGCAATCCTGCAAAAATATCAGGATTCAAACTCAAATATGTTGCAGAAGATCCTAGAGCAAAACCTGCAGGCGCTGGGAAGAATTTTCATCAGTAAAATCACGTGAGCGCTACACCAGTTGTTAGAAGTTTTAACAAAAACACCGAAAAATTGATCAGGTATATTCAACAAATGGAATTGCACTTCGTAGCTCATGAAGTTACAGATTTAAAGCTGCAGCGTGCGTGTCTTCTGTCGTGGATTGGCGCGGAAACCTTTGAACTACTTCAAAAGTTAAGTGACAACGACTTGGGCGAAAAGTCTTTCAATGACCTAGTAGTAAAATTCAACAGTCATTTTATCGAGAAGCAACACATCTTGGCAGCGCGTTTCAAGTTCTATACGATTAGAATGAAACCAGACTAATCACATGCAGAATGGGTGGTCGAACTACGTGGATCTGCGAAGGATTGTTCATTTCAATGCATTAAACAAGGCTGCAACGAATTGTTCGTGGATTTTCATATTCGAGATATGATAATCATGCACACACCGCATGATAAAGTTCGTAGCGCTGCAGTACAGAAAAGAAATCCAGCATTGGAAGAAGTAATGCAAATCGCATCCCAACAACAGTCAAAACTTGCTCAGAACTTAACGGAGAGGGAAGTAATCGACAGCATCATAGTAAGCGCTCGAAAAGTAAAACAAAATACGAAACGAGAAACAAATTGTGTCCAAAATGTGGCACCTCACGTCAGCGATCTAAATGCTTTCATTTCTTAAATAAACCAAAATGCCGAGACTGTGGCAACCTTGGCCACATAGCAGCGGTTTGTCAAAATTTAGCGAGAAACGTGGAAAGAAGCGAACGTAAGTCAAAACCAAATGCTAATAGTGACAGTGTGAATTTTTCTTAATTTGAAAACATAAACTCAGTTGATTTAGTATCAGAAAGTGAAAACGAAAGTAATCCACATCACATTGCCGCGGTAGATACAAACGCACCAAAGGTGTTTGTAAACAGGGCTGTAAAAAATTGCAATCAAATTGGATTGCAATCGCATATTTTACGAAATATTGCAATCTGGTTTAATTGCAATTAACATTGATTGCTTATATTTTGATTGCAAAAAAATTGAAATTTGCAATCATTTAGAAGAAATTGATTGCAATAAGTTTTTGATTGCAGTTAATTTTTGATTGCAATCATTAACTGCATAAAATTGTTTTTAATGTTCTGCTAATCGAGAGCATATACAATGTGCGTGCATAAAAATTCGATTTTCTGCATGTCAAAGCTGTAACTAAACAGTATCTCCATCGTGTTTTTCAACAATCCCTAGTAGTATAACATATCGATGGCTGAGTGGAAGATCGATATATCTCGGCAGCCAGTTCAAAAACGCCCTATCTCAGGACATTTTTCAATAACGCTCTACTTCAGAATTTGATTTCAGAACGCCATATCTCAGAATTCGGTTCAGAAAAAAAGGGCGCTAAGAAGAACTTTTGGTGAAATATTCAGACCACCCAAAAAAGCGCGTTAAAGTTAAAAAGTTGTTGAACTCTTGTTGGCTAACAGTAACTCTAGCAAAAAACAATTGCCAATGGGGACACAAACATTTTGTGTTTGAATTGGTCATGTTTAATTTTTTGTTACAGCCTTAAACTATTTTGTTAATTTAAATTTAAATTTGTTAACATACATTTTTTCTTATAATGATACAAATACATATGTACATGACACTCTTATATTAAAAAGCAATTAACTAGTGAGGCTTTATTATTATTTCCTTTAAGTAGTCATAATCAAAAAAAATCAAAGCTCGCGATAAAAATTTGTTTTAATTGTGAAAATCTTTGCGAAACTTGTTACTCGAGTGTTTTTGTGGTCGCTGATCACGAATATGAAGTTAAATCTTGAGAAGTCTTAAATCTAAGATAGCAGCGGGATGATTAGAAAACGCATTTCACCTTCAAATGGAATTTGATCCAAATTTATTGTTCAAACAAAAATAGCAATCGCGATGGTGCCTTCGAGGTTCACGCCAAATCATAGAAGAGAAATTAATTCCTTGTACTCCATTTTTCCAACGCCTCAAACGCGAGTCACAAGTTCGGCATATAAATTTCGGTATCCAGGAACTGTTAACATGAAGTTCAATATTAAAACACTCCGTGTACCTTTCTTGAATTGTTTCTGAGAAATAAATCATGTTCTTTGAAACATTATATTTGCCACACATAACACAAAAACAATTCATAAATTTTATACATTTATCCATTGTAATATTAATTAAATAAACTAATATTACCAATTTTTTGAGAACACACGCGCGGGGAACTATGTAACGCAGCTCGCGATAAGAATTTTTTTAAATTGTGAAAATCCTTTCCAAACTTGTTACTCGAGTATTTTTGTGGTCGCTGATCACGAATATGAAGTTAAATCTTGAGAAGTCTTAAATCTAATATAGCAGCGGGATGATTAGAAAACGCATTTCACCTTCAAATGACCTTGAACCTAACGTGATGGAGGTTAACAGACCCCAAATTCGAAAAACCTATGTATATGAATATTTAGCTTTCTTCAATAAAATTTTCCCTATTTGACCTTCAAATGACCTTGAACCTGACGTAATGGAGGCTAAGGGAACTCGGATTCGCATTCAGCGTGTCAAATAACATAGAGAAATATGGGTTTGGTTTAATAAGCAAAAAAATTTTTTTTTTNCAAAAAGTTTTTTTTTTTTGTAAACCAGTGTTATTCTTAGTGAGATGACCTTGGCATGACCTCGAGATGACTTTGAAGAATCACGAGATCCCCATATTAGGATTCAGCGAGTCGAAAAACCTATGTGTATGAATTTTTAGCTTTATTGAATAAATTTTTCCTTATTTGACCTTCAAATGACCTCGAACCGGGCATTATAGAGGTAAACGGACCTCGGATTCGGGTTCAGCGAGTCGAAAACCCCATGTATATGAATTGCCAGGTTTATTCAATGAATTTTTCCCTACCTGACCTTCAACTGACCACGAACCTGACGTGATGGAGACTAACGGACTTCGGATTCGCATTCAGCATGTCGAATAACATAGGGATATATAGGTTTGGTTTAATATGCATAAACTTTTTTTTTATTGTAAACCTGTGTATTTTTTGCCGTTTTTTGAACAAAATGTTTTTTTTTTTTCAAGCAGCAACAACTTTCTGTCTACTGTTGTCAAACTTAAACTTATAAGACAAATCTGCTAAATATTTTTCTTTCAACACAAGATTTGGTAACTACAACTTAATCATGTAACGATAACCAAATCATGTTTTGAGAGAAACATACTTACGTAACTGAACTCTTTTCTTAGAGTAAATTACTAAATAAAACAACATGCATGCAATTTGAAGTGCTCAAAACTCGTTGTTTATATTAGGTGTGTATAGTAACAAATAGTCAGTACTGGAACCTGCAAATGTTTACTGGAAAAGTGTATAATAACCCAAAAAATTTCCAATAGAGCACTGAATCGAGAGCGTACCCTGCAAAAAATTTTGCGACTAATCTCTAAAGAGAGTATCCGAGATTACTCTCAATCGGGTACAATTGGGCATTAATTAGTCCCAACTATTGTCATACGGGTACTAATGGAGGTCAATTAGTCTAGATTCATCCCTTTTGGGTATAATTGGAGATCAATTAGTCCCCAACTCATCTCTAACGGGTACTATTAACGATTTAATGATATGTACGCACTTAGTCAATGAAATTTCATGTGCGGCGTTGGCACACAGAGAGAGTATTCGCCTAATAAAACTGAGCACCCCGGTTCGAATCTCAGCTGGCTCAAATTTTTGTTTTTATTTTTTAAAAGTGACTAGTCGCTTTTTATACCCGTTTGGGTATAAAGGTGAACAATTAGTCTCTTCATAGGACATGCTCGAACAAGAAGAATATAAAGAAATCAAAAGTGGTATTAGTCGCATGCTCCTTTGCGATTGCTCCCGGAGTCATCCCGGATTAGTCAAATTTTTTGCAGGGTAATAGCACGGGAGAGGTGCAAATTCTTGCTAGCGAAATTTTTACTAGTAGAAATTAGCTAGCGGAAGAAGAAGAGTAAATGTCAAAAGCCGCCTTTTGTTGAAATGAGTAAGCATAAACAAAAGTAAAATGAGTGGAAATCAAAATATTAATGATTACTGGACTGTGTAAGTGCTTTCGTGTAAAGCAAAGAGTTTAAAACTGATTTATAAATAGTAAAATGTTTACGGCAGAATGTAAAAACGGTGTAACAACTACTCACTTGCAAGTTTTTACTAGTTTTGTGGTCAATAACTTTTTCTGCTACTTTTCTCTTTTTCTCAATTTCACGTTCTATTTTGCTTTTACGCTCTCAATTTCTTTATTAAAAAAAAGCATGAATAAATTATTGCATTTTTGAGATTGCAATTAAAATGTTTGATTGAATCAGTGATTTGATTGCAATCACAATACAATTAAATTGATTGTAGTTTTTACAATCAGAAAAATGCAATAAATTTTGATTGCAATCATATTACTAGCACAATCATTGATTGCTAAAAAAATGTATTGCAAATTTTTACAGCTCTCGGCATTATACTCCTGCAAACAGACTACACTAGAATTGTGATTCCCAAGCAACTGCAATCAACAGTTACAGTTGACAGTTACAATTTCGAGAAAGTAGAGAATTTCGTTTACTTGGGAACCAGCATTAACACCAATAATAATGTCAGCATTGAAATCCAACGCAGAATCACTCTTGCCAACAAGTGCTACTTTGGACTGAGTAGGCAATTCAGGAGTAAAGTCCTCTCTCGACGTACGAAAACCACGCTCTATAAGTCACTCATCATGCCCGTGCTGGTATATGGCGCAGAAGCATGGACAATGACAACATCCGATGAGGCGGCTCTTGGGGTGTTTGAGAGAAAGATTTTGCGGAAGATTTACGGTCCTTTACGCGTTGGCGACGGCGAGTACCGCAGACGATGGAACGATGAGCTGTATGAGCTTTACAACGATATGGACATAGTGCAGCGAATTAAAATACAGCGGCTCCGCTGGCTTGGTCATGTCGTTCGAATGGACACCGACGCTCCAGCTCTGAAAGTATTCAACTCGGAACCCGCAGGTGGTAGCAGAGGAAGATGGAGGCCCCCACTGCGATGGAAAGATCAGGTGGAGAAGGACTTGGCTTCACTTGGCGTTTCCAATTGGAGTCAGTTGGCACAGAGGAGAAACGACTGGCGTGCTTTGCTGAACTCGGCCAAAATCGCTTAGGCGGTTACAGCGCCAAAAAAGAAGAAGAAGAAGAGCAACTGTGAGGCCAGATTTGGATTCAGCACCAAGAAACGATGTGTTTTACTCAGGTGGTAAAAAAAAAACAAAATTTGTACAAATAATTAGAAAAGAAAAAACAAATACTTAACTTATTGCGTACTAGCATTTTCAACGCGAATAGAATTTAACAAGGTGGGTTTGCAACTTCAGCTTTTTATCAATCGTGGTTGTATTTTAGTCCATTTAAATTTGTAGATTCTTGTAAATTCAGTGCTGCCACAGCCTCAATATTCCAAATTATTTCAGGTTTTAACTATCTCGAAGCACTAGGCACTAAATAATTTTTGTTTGCGTTTTAATTTTCAAAAAGCATTAAATCTAGTGCTTAAAGCACCAAGTTGGCAACTATGATCTCATCACTGCTCCTTTCCACCCAGCGTCAAATGGAATTGCGGAAAGGGGGTAAGAACTTTTAAAGAGGTGTTCCAAAAATTATGAGGGATGAACAGCTCACTGAACGGGCCTTGTATAAATATCTATCCACATATCATGCTACGCCGAATCCGGTTTCAGGCAAATCGCCATCAGAATTGCTGCATGGTCGTCAACCGAGAACCGTTTTGGCAGCATTATTTCCAAGCAACAATGAAAAGGTGGAAATAAGACTACATTTGCAGTAGGGGAAAATATATTTTCTCGTAACTACTCCGGGTCTCAAAGGTGGATAAGCGGAAAAATTCACAAACTTATGGGCAACAAAATGTATTTAATCTAAACACCTAACAGTGTCTTAAAACGACATCAAAACCAAATACGTCCAGACAAACACAACTATTTAAACGATAGTATAGATCCAGATGATATCGAGATCGACACCGACGCATTGGGCAGCAAAAGAGAACTGTATACCATTGGTAAAAGATCACCATTAACAGATGTTCCAGCTCCTTCAGCATGCAATGAAGATATTGGCCTTCGAAGATCACAGCGTGCAAGGAAATCGACTGTTAGATTTGATATTTTACCGATGAGTTCAATTTTCTAGTAATTATTTAAATTCAAAGTAATCTTGTAAATAAACTCTCAAAAATAAGCGTGGGGAGATGTTAGAGTAATCTGGCAACTCCTCACATGTCATTATTCCTATGTATATATGAACTATCTTAGACATAAAACAGATGGCCGATTTTGCGGTTTTACGTTGTAGCACGCATAGCTTGAATAAATAGTTGGTAGAGATATCATCCTTTTTCATACTGGAAATCACCCACCGTACTTTTATTACGTCAAATATGCCTCGCTTTCATCTTCAGCTCCCTGTATGTATTGGTCCGCATAGCGAACTTTGCACTCGATCGCAGCATGGCTCTATACGCGGAATGTTTTTTGCTGCAGCGAATTGACAGTACTTATCGTACCAGTCGTGCTTTCGGTCTCGCAGTAAATGTGGTTCCACTGAAGAGTGATCTCTGAGAGCAGGGTTGAGAGCCGATTGGCGAAAAAATTGTCTGTCTGTTGTGTCTATAGCTTTTTGACGTATGCCTTAAACACTGGAATAATTCCTTCCCTATATCACAACATCATCGATTAGTTTCAGCGTTTTTTGATCTGAACGTAGCTAGGTGGTTATTTGTATGCTGGAACCGAGTATCCAGACTTCGTTGTTTGTGCCCACTGATATTGATCAATCTCAGTTCGTTATTGAACTTTCCATTTCCAAAGGTCCCTTCCCTGCCCATCCTGGGATTAAAATTTCCAAGTACTATTTTGATATAATAACGGGTTCAGCGCTATGTTCGCTCCATGTGCTAATAGAAGAGATCTTTTGATGGGACCATTCATTCTATTTGATGAGACCTGCGAAGCATTAAGGACCTTGCTTTGATCCGGATTGTGGCGAGAAACTCATTCGCCAGGATGAGTGACAGTACCCGGCGAAGGAATCTCTCTACCACCACAAATCCAATAATGAAATTGCATACTTTTACATGGCAGCTGTAGAAGAAGTCGCAAGGCCCCATTTTTTCACCAATCCATCTCATTTCTTAGATGGCGGTGATGTACGGTTGCCAGACTTACTGATTTTATCAGTACAGTACTGATTTTTCAACTCTTGTACTGATTTTATTCATTTCTTCAATCAGTACGCTAATGTCCTGATTTTTCAAAATTTGTACTGAATTGTACTGAATTTTTATACCCGAGCGCACTTGTGCACAAGGGTATATTAATTTTGTTCACATAACGGTTGTTTTTAACAGCCAAAACGAATCGAGATAGATATATACAAATGTATACATAAATGCTCAGAATGAATAGAGAAATCGATTAAGCCATGTCTGTCTGTCCGTCCGTCTGTCCGTCCGCCCGTGTACACGATAACTCGAGCAAAAGTTGAGATATCTTAACGAAATTTGGTACGTAGGTTTCCGTTAATCCAAGGTAGGTTGGTGTTGAAAATGGGCGAAATCGGGATGTAACCACGCCCACATCCCATATAACGGTAATTTTCGGAAATACGAAA
>NW_016158738.1:83003-83077 GCF_001687245.7 Rhagoletis zephyria
CCACGCCCAGTTATGGTAACATGTGTATATCTTGGTAACCGCTGCACAAATTTCTTCCAAACTTGGCACAGTTG
>NW_016158738.1:83318-87345 GCF_001687245.7 Rhagoletis zephyria
CAAACTTGGCACAGTTGTTCTGGCCTTGACGCTGGCCTAAACGGCCGAAAATTTAAAAAATCGGACAATAACCACGCCCACATCCCATATAACGGTAATTTAGAGAAATACAAAATCTTCGATAAATCAGTAAATATTAAAGCTAATTTATTCAAAATTGATGCTTGCAACAATTCTTTACCAAGAAATACGTTTATGGTAAAATTTTGGAAAATGGGCGTGGCACCGCCCACTTATGATCACATATATGTATATCGGTAACCGTTTTATCAATTTGTATCAAACTCGGTATTTTTATTGTGCTTGCCACATAAAAGCAAAACGTTGAAAATTATTGAAATCGGACTAAAATTACGGCCGCTTTTCATATAACGGTAAATTTCAGAAATGCTTGAAACTGCAATATTTCGAAATTTAAGGACGCTAATTTACTCAAAATTTATACCCCCGGCTTAATTCAAACAAAATACTTTAGGATTTTCTTAAGGTTTTTATATAACGTTGCAACTTCCTTAAACCGTACTGTAAAAAGTAAGAAAAAAATAATTTAATTATAGTTGACATGTTGCAGATAATGTTTGATATGCCCAAGAAATTAATACAACAAAAAAAAAATCAATCGTTTTACGGGCAATCGCTGGGTCGTTACGTACCAGTTGCGATTATATGATGGAGCTTGAATTATTTAAAAAGAAGGCTGACGTTGTTTTGTCGTGTGTTGTTAGTTATCTCGAAAATAACTTTCGGTTTAACAACAACAAATTTGAATATTCGAATGGCTTTTCCCTATGACTACAATTGGGCCGAGCACATGCATTTCAAAGAAGATCTGCACACTTGTCGTTATCGGCTAGTTATCGGCAAATCGTAGAAGATGCAGAAACGGATAAGTACGGCACTGTCGTTTGCTAATCGTTGTGCAGCTTTGTTTGTTTACATTTTATGGGTAAAAATTAGTGAAAAAGTTAATATTTGCAATAAAATTGCATAAAAATTAGTGTCTTTGGCATAAAATTTGTCGAAATGATTAAAAAGTGGATAATTGCAATAAAATTCAATATATGTGAGCGTGTTAACTATAAAACATGACGAAATTGTAAAAAGTCTCTGTGTGCATGCACAAAATACATNAGTTAATATTTGCAATAAAATTGCATAAAAATTAGTGTCTTTGGCATAAAATTTGTCGAAATGATTAAAAAGTGGATAAGTGCAATAAAATTCAATATATGTGAGCGTGTTAACTAGTTATAAAACATGACGAAATTGTAAAAAGTCTCTGTGTGCATGCACAAAATACATTTCAGGAAAAGAAAAGAAGAGATATTACTGAAAAATTATGTCTAGAATTGTTGCAGCACAGTCCATGTTTTAAAAATGGCAGGTTTTTGTAATCATTTCGCGAAAATATCAACCAGAAAAACAGAAAATACCTGGGTCGTTCTTAAAAAACATGACCAATTGGTGTCCCCAGACTTTACTATTTTATATTTTGTTTCTTCAAAAAGAAAATAGAAAAATATCTGCATTTTTATAAATTATTATCGATTCTACGTAACTATATTATAAAAAAAANTTAGACGCCAAATGAATTGAAATATCACGACCGAGTGTGCGAAAATGTAGTCGTCATGTAATCGTTGCATCATGATTGTGACGATGAAGTAACTATGATTGGACGACCAATGTGCAGAAAGCCTTAGAGTTAGATACTCTTTTTGGCGAATTCTTAGTCTTTCAAAGTTTTTGCGTAGTTGAAAAAGTTAATTTAAGCCATAAGGATTTACAGATGAAGTCCTAAAATAGTGGCACTCTTCCACAGTTTGAAAAAATATGTAACTTGCTACTTCTTTTTTTCAATACCACACTCAAACGAAGCAATTCAGAGGATTTTAAGTATAAAGTTTGATTCCTGGCGCAAAGGGAGAAACCGGCTTGTAATTAAAATTTTATAAAGTGAACTTCAAATTGAAAGTATTTTAAAATAAAATGTATATAATTCTTTGCCTGTTTAAACACTGAAGATGGAAATAATCCCATTACTGCTATTCAAAAATGTCATAAACATAAAATAATTTATTTGCTTCTGTGTACAATGATGAGTACACTCATGTTAAAATAACCTTTATTTTTAATGAACTATATTTTATTTATATACCAAAATATTGTTTGGCGTTTTAAAGTATTATCTGTTACTTACATTCATAACTTTGCTTTAATTAAAAATGTACTGAAAATTACTGATTTTTTAGCATTAAAAAGTCTAACGTACTAGGCATGGGTAAAAATGAGCTGCGCGGCGCAATTGCGTTAACACCGTAGCCGGAGTTGCCGCGCCAACACCAGTATATGGAAAGCGCCAGCGCCATTAACACCAAGAAACATATGAGGCACACACACAATTCGCCTTAACTCTTTGAAAATTTACACGTACTTTGTTTTTGCATTTGAATGTTGAGAACGCAAAGTTAAAGCTTTGTACTAGAATATCGTGGCATTTACTACATTCCTAGCAATTAAATTCAGTTGGCGGTACAAGAGTTGCTCAGCGCTGAAAATTATAGAAATAATAGACATGACACCACTGTATGGTGTACTGTACTTTATGAAGATGGGTACTGTGGTGACACTCAGATGGCGCCGTGTTCAATTCAGTGCGCTACGCTATTGCGCTGGGTTAGTGCGCTGACACCATAGGTGGCGCTGGCGTTATTGAGCTAGCGCCAAAAAAATTGCGCTATTCCCCATGGCTATAACGTACTGATTTCACGCATAAAGAATCTGGCAACCCTACGGTGATGTCAGCATTTGTTTCTTCGAGGACATAAATCAGCCGATCGGAGGCACCTTCACCATTAAAGGTTCAGACCAAGACACATTAAACAGGTGGCAACATTAGAGCAATAACAACAAGCTACGTTTATTTTGTCCAAAATGTCAAAAAAGGTAAACAAAATTTGACATTTCATTATGAAATGTAAACAAAAATTACAATTCATGGATCGCTTCGAATGAAAAAAAATCAAATTTGCATTTTTGCGTCTTAACCGAGACTTTTTTGCCTTTTCAGTGGTGTTTATTTTAGACGCGTGGGGTCCTAACCCTATCGCACAACCCATTGTTGGGGGTTCGCTTCTCAATATTCGTGCGCTCCCGAGCGGATATTCGGTTGCACCCATAGAATACTTACTGTAAAACACTGGATGTCGTAAGGTGCTTGAACCGTGCGGAAAATAATCGATTTTATCCAAATCCACAGTTTTCCACAGTCCAAATGCTTACAGTTTTGTGAAATGTGTATGTATGTACAATGTACATATGAGCCTGTCTTACCACATGGCGATTAAAATTATTTTTCACATATTATAGTCCACTGCGCTTTCTGAATTTTTTAGAATAGAAACGAGGAGTCTTTTGTTAAATTCTTCTCAAACATAGTTATGTAATCCACTTGCTCATAAAATGAAAAAATACACTTTAAAGGATGAAAAACAAAATACCGTAATTTATTACTATATGCATTGCTAGTGCTGATTGTTGTTGCTGTTGCCATGGCAATAAATTTACAAATGGCAATCGCTGTGGCGTCAGTAGCGCAATTTAATTCCGTGGTCGGCAACAGCCAAGAGAAGAAGCTCCATCGCTGGAAGTGCCGAAGCTTTAGCGCCTGATATTTGCGGCTGATTAAAGTCAAATGAAAAACGATACTGTAAGGACAAGAACATAGACGGCGTCTACAGAAACTGCAACGCGATATTTAAAACTGTGTATGTGATATATGTATGTATGTTCCAGGGTTGTAGCGAATATTCGCATTCGCAACCGCGGAGCTTTTCCGAATGCGAATGTTGTGCAAGTGCACTGATAAAACGTATATTCGGCAAACAAAATGACAAATCGTGGCCAATATTTTATGCCTGTGGAAAAGCGACGGTAAAACTGTCTCCCTACGTGACCCTTTTTTTAACCGACTTCCAAAAAAGGAGGAGGTTATCAGTTCGTCGGAATCTTTTTTTTTTTTTTTTTT
>NW_016158738.1:88388-99495 GCF_001687245.7 Rhagoletis zephyria
ATATATATATATATTTTTTTTTTTATATGAGAGTTGAAGTCGGTTTTTTTTTGCTAAAAATTACTTGTTGCTATTTATTTTGTACTAGCAAATACCTGGCTTGCTTCATGACGCCTGATAAGATCTTTTGCGTTGGCCAATACAAAAATAGTGTAGAAACGCAAAAAAGGTTTGTAATATAAAAATTATTAGTTAAGGTTGAAAGGCTGAAGAGCAGAACCTTCCTTTCTAATAGGCCAAGAATAATAGCGCTGAGGTACCACATGGTATATGTACTAATCTCCATCGATGCTATGAGCTCTTATTTCCAACTGTGGGATATTTGCAAGTATTGCAAGGTTTGCCAAGAGTGCGTAATCTTCTTTTAAAATTCTTCTGTTCCACTGAAGGAAAGAGTTTTCCCGTTCAAGCAAGGTCATTGATGTTCCTATCGTGTTTTACCTTTAATTCATCACACCTCTTCTGGATATACCGATGACCAGTTGATGTGTCTAAAATTTATAAGTACTTATGGATGCTGTACCTTAAACATCTATCGTAGATCTGTCTTCACAATAAATTTTAAACTTATGTGACTGGCGGCTCCAAAGTTATTGCTGATAAAAATTTTACACCTTTAGGGTGGGCCACGCCCCGTTTACAAAAATAAATCTACTTTAGAATAAGCATCTACCATAGATTGTATGTCAACGCACCAAATTTCAAAGTCATGTCTTACGGTTTCGAAGTTATAGCTGGTTAAAAGTGTCACGCCTATAATAGGTGCCGCGCCCCCTTGTCCGATCTCATTTTTTTATACCCTATGTTACGTCCGAGGTCACTCTCTATATACCAGTCAAAGCCCCATGAAAATCGATTCAGTAGTTCCGGAGATTAGTTAGTTCAAACAGACAAACCATCTACTGTTTTATTATAGTATAGATTTATTTTTTTTTTAACTCATATATTTTATTGCGATCTGTTTTTTTAACATTAAGCAATGTTTGAAACTTAAATACTAAGTAAGAAAATAATCCCATACACCCAGTGGGCAACCATATTCTATTCGCAGGTATTCAATGTTATTAGAGATCTAATCTAATTTTGATTTCCTTTTAAGTCGCTGGAACGACACTGTATGAGAAGTGAGTGTAGAAATAAGAGGGTTTGTATGATCATGCATTTTTTGTTGGTGCGCCAAGGCGTGCTTTTTAATTTCGGAAGCAACAGTAGGGATTTTCAGCTCACGGTGTATTTGGTTGTTTGTGACATAGAGCGGAGCGTTCACAAATCATATGTGTATAGCATGTAAAGGATGTGACCCTTCACACTGCCTTGAGGTACACCAGCTGAACTTTCGTAGATTCAGACTTCTCCTCGCCTTGATAACAAAGAAAAGTAGATTTTAGAGATAGGACTCGATAAATATATAATAGTTTATCGGGAGAGCACTCTTTATTTTGTAAAGTAAGTCGTCATGCCATACTCGATCGAAGCTTGAGATATATTGAGGAATGCAGCTGTACAATACTTTTTTGTTCGAATGCAGTTTACATGCCTATTAACTTGTTCGATTGTGCTGTTTTTCCTGAAACCGAATTGGTGATTAGGGATAATCTTTCTTTGTTCAATTACTGGCACCAATCTTTTGAGAAAAAGAGTCTCCAGAATTTTAGAGGCAATGGGTAGCAAACTGATAGGGCGGTATGACTGAACTTTGCCTGTTTTAATATTTCTCCAGTGATAAGATCGTAACGGGAGCCTTCTTAGCTTTGAGTTTTTTGATCGCTTCCTTAACCTCAGCTTTTGAGAATTTTTTTATGGGTGGGTCCATTTGGTGGGGTTGTTCGAGAGTCTGTCTTACTTTTTGTGCAGTATTGGGAGAATGTTCAATGCAAAAACATTTTTTAGGTGAAGTGAAAATGTGCTTGCTTTTTCGAGATCACTTTTAGCCCATAGGTTGTTTTCCGTTCTGATGACGGGTTGTGCCAGAGTTGGCCTCTTTAACCTTTTTGCAGCCTTCTAGAGGGAATAATCGCTGGCAGCTGTTGCATCTAAGTTACTGAGGTAATTTTGACGCTGGAAATTGCGTTCTTTTTGCAAGAGTTCTTTGAGCTCCCTCGTTAGCGTATTAAATCTTCTTTTGTCTTCGGGATGTCAAGTCTGCTTGCACTTCTTTCTAGCCTGGGGTTTGTGGTCAGTTTTTCTTTTACAAGATAAGTACACTGTGATTTGAGTGTTCAACAACTGCAATGATATCTTCGCTACATTTCAGCGAGTGTTTCAAATTTAATTTAGAAGATATTAAGTTTTGGAAGTGAATCCAGTCAGTGCTGTTGTTGTGAAGGCAACATTGAGAAGCTGAGTCAACAAGATCATTGCGTAGAGTGACCATTACGGGAGAATTGTCAGAGGATAAATCGAAACAGGGATTACATATTATTTCTTTATCTGCAATACCTTTAAACACGAAATCTATTAATTTTGGAATTTTTTTGTGTATCGTGTTGAGGCGAGATCCCCATTGTGGGTGGTTTGCGATGGAGTCTCCTAAAAACCTGCTTCCTAGAGTTTTTAAGAATTTAACAGAATCTTCTGACTTGATCGCATGCTTGGGAGGGCTATATACTGCTGAGATTGATATTCGGCCTTTCAAGTCCTCGACAACTATAATAGTAGCTTGGATAGCTTCCGTGCAATATGAGTTAATATTAAAGCGTTTAATATTGTTTTTGATTAGTATAGCTGAGCCAGCGTATGCTTTTTTATCGGCATGCATACTTGGCCCGGGATCTTATGTTCTTTTCATCATTTGTGAGTAAAAAAGTGAATTTTGGGGCGGTTGCGAGACTCGATTAGGTGGAAGTGGAGTTGATTGCCGCTGGCTGAACATTTTGGGATTGTTTTCCTCCATTCTTCATAATGGTGGGTATTTAAGTTTCTGCAGATTTTTGTACACCCTGCAGCCTTTATAGTTTGCTGGGTAATTTCCTTCACATAAAGCACATTAAACATCGTAGGATTTTGTCTTGCACGAGCAATCTGCAGACAAGCGGGGGCCAGCGCATTTAATACATACCAATTTTCAACAGCAGTAGGGGTATTCTCTGAGTCTTGCAAAGCCCTTGCAAGGTGCACGGATTGCACGGTTTGCAAAGCTGTCCCATACGAAAACCGGTTTTTTCCGTGCAATCCGTGCAATCTGTGCACCGTGCAAGGGTTTTGCAAGACTCGGAGAATACCCCTAGTATACTTTTGTGTGCTCATACTACTGGCAGGTAGCGCGTTGCGGGATTTCGCGTTTTGGATGTGGGGGTTCAAATATAATTTTTGTGTTGACTAGATATTTGATTTTGTATATTTGTTCTTGTTGTTTGAGTTTGCTTTTAGCTCAACAAGGAACATTGGTAGTGCTTTTTTCGTGTTTCTGTGTTTCATGTTGTGAACATTGACAGGGCTATGACCGAGATTTTTTAGGGCTTAAGCGATTTCTTCAGTGTCAATAGATGAATGCATATTTTAGTATAGCTTTGGTATTTAAAATCAAAGAGTAAGATCCTTCAACGGGGATTTCCAACGGAAGTTTTCATCGTCTGGTTATAAAAAGAATCGATGCTCAAATAATTAAAAAGCTTTAGGTCTGAACTTTAATTAGGTAAGAATTATGTAACTATCGAATGTTATTTGTTAAAGATCTGTTGAAAAAACTAGATGCGTCGCTATATTTTAAGTGAAACTTCTTAGGCGGCGGTATCGCAAAAATGGCGAGTGAAATTTTTAAACCTGGTAATGTTACATGAGTAGGAAGGAAGATATAGTATAGAGAAGGGGAAAAGAGAAAGAAAGCGACGTATGACGGCTATACAAAGTACAAGCGTCTTCAACGCGCATTCATACAAGAACAGTGAAACCCGCACAAGTGCGCTCGGGTATAAAAACACTTCTGAGAAAAAAGTTTGAAATTATGAAGATTTTTTTTTAAGTGTTCTAACTTCTTAAGCTTAGGTTTATACGGTATTTGTTAGGGAATTAACTGCATTTTAATTGATTGAAATATCTTAAAAATTAATAAATAAATTTAAGTGGCAAACAATATCATTTTGAATTTGGGTACAAAATGATATGTCCAACTTTGACTTTTTAAACAATTTAATTCTTGTAAAAATTACATACCATTGCACTAAATATTTTTTTTTTAATAAAGTTTTTCTTTACTTTTTATGTCTTTAAATAATGCTACGATTTAGGTTTTTAACTATGTATACTTCATTAAATGTGGTTATGCAAGTATTTATGTAAGTTAACAAGAAGATGTAACTACATCAGTAATTATGTTCGTTTAAGTACCCGCATCACGGTACTTAAGCGGGTTCTTTTAAGTACCCAACCCGCCCAAGTACCTCAAAAAGCTGATATTTTTCGTGGGGTGGTTAAGCGGGTTTTACTGTACCTACATACATATGTATGTACATACATATGGCCAGCAAAAAACACGATTACCACAGAAACGAAAGTGGAAACGAGCTAGGCGATGGGAATCGCTTATCCTTTCGCTTCAAGAAGGCATTATTTTAACATGGGCATGCCATTGGCCGTGAGCCCTTACCCGCAACATTACCTTCGAACGAAGGGAGAACGCAAGGATAAACAGAATCCAGAGAAGCGAACAAAGAATGCCTTACAGAGAAATTAATGTAGAATGCCTAGATAAGTGCATACTTATTTATATTAAATTAAAATCAGAAAATGTCTTGAAAGATTAAAGTTAATTAAAATTTTTATAAATCAGTTTCTATACATACATATGTATGTACTTAGGTGTTTAGATTTTACTTAAAAATCAGTAGGTACAAAAGACCAGCGCAAGTATATTTGCCGCGATTAAGTTCAGTAAGTACTCCTTGCATTGTACTCTACTCACAACACATTGTTACTCTTTTTCCGCATAAATACACTACTTGGCGTTGAGAGAGCAAACACATTACCTCCAAGCTGTGATCGGACTCAAAAACAAATCTGTATGGTAGGATTGGGAAAAAAATGTGGTAGATTTCATAAAAATGTGGTAGATCTCAGGTTCTGGATCAAACTTTGTACAGAAATTAAAAGTATTCCGTAAGGTTTCACCTAAATTGCAAACTTTTTAATTAGACTCTAGAAAAAATTAATTTTAGTATGACAAAGTGCCAGATTGAAGTTGCTAAACATTGCATTCAGTTTTGGCAATTTTTTTCCTTGACAGTGTAAAGCGGTTCCTTTTCGAACATAAATTTGTTTGCAACCTTGCGGAGTGCTGGCAGCTTTTCTTTTTATCACATCACGATGTAGCGAACAAATGTGGCATGCTACTTGGGATATGCCGATTTTGACAATTCTCAAGTAAATGTAAACAATGCCTCAGAAACTTTAGATGCACTGAAATTTGCTAATACTTTCACAAAAATCGCCGTTTCTTTACTTTTTGCTATTAATTATTTTTATAAATCATATATATTAAAATTAAATATAACGAAATCACGTTTCCTGTCGAAAAATTCATTATTGAGAAAATTTACTATTTTACAGTTTATTTCACCGCCGCCGGGAATGTATTATATCATTCTTGTTACCATATAGTGTTTAGTGTTGGACAATTTTTGCTCTTAAAGTTGAGAAAATTATGTCGAGCAAAAATAAAACTAGGAACTCAAAAGCGCGAATAAGTGGTAGATTTCAGACCTTGTGTGGTAGATGTGGTAGATGCTCAAAAAAGTGGCAGATCTACCACAATGTGGTAGAAGTCCGATCACTACCTACAAGAATGATAGAATACAAGATTGCGCCGATAAGAGAGGATTTTTGAGCGTAATTTTCAGTGTCGCCAGAGAAAAATTTAATTCGGAGCTAAAACGGTCGAAAAAAAGAGCTAAAAATAATACTAATAGTAGCTAACATGAAGAGCTATATATTCTTGTTAAGGTTGAGCATTTATTGGCATAAGGCTGTTTTTACATTTTCGGTAGTTTTAATAAAAACTACAAATTTTATATGTTTATGTGCTGAAAAAATCTTTTAAAACCAAAATAAGGTGCATATATTTCGAATTGGTTCCTATGGCACTTATAACAGTGTAATACAAATTCTTTACAAACTGTTAAAGTCTGTAATTTCAGATATTTAAATAATTTTTTCGTAAAATTTCTCTGGAAAGTTTTACTTCCAGCTCTCCTTAAAGGTAAAATTAGTAAGGTAAAACAAATTCCGCCCTTCCAAATGATTTTCTTCTAATTAATTTAACATAGATGTAAGATTTATGGTGGATACACTGCATCTCGAAGTTTCCATTTTATCAACGCTTAAGTTTTGGCTTATATATACCAAATACAACTAAAACTTTTTGGAGCTAAAAAAGTGCTCGATAAATTTGAAAAGAGCTAAAAAAGAGCTAGGAGCTGAAACCAAATTTTCGGAGCTAAATAGAAAAATAAAGAGCTAAATCTAGCTCCAAAAGCACCAAAATGGCAACACTGGTAATTTTTACGTGACGTAAAAATTCAGTCAGCAAATGGTGGCTTGGTATCGAATCGTTATTTTTTTATAAACGCCCCACAACTTTCGATTCTACATAAAAATACCAAAATTTTCACATCTTAAAAATAACGATAGCTAACCATCAATTTTGGGCACAGCCGCATGCCTTTTGACTTGGAATTGCACATATACATATGTACATGCTTATTTTTTCATCGGAAAGCATTTTATGTTTAATAGATACATATAGCGCGGGATTTAGGTTATATTTGGACGGGATTTTATTAACCCAGTTACTGGCAAGTAGGTAACACACGATTGAGAGAAATAGAGATTGCGCCTATCGCGGTACCGCTAATCCGCTCTCTGTGATGTTGACAGAATTAGCTGTGCGCGAGACGTCGGCTTTGGTGCAATTGTTGATTGTGAGCATACAAAAAACCAAACAACAATTTCAATATTTGTGCATTAATATTTCTGCGCGGTTTTGAATAATTATTGAGACATTTCAAAGCAAAATGAAGTGTGCAGTGGTAAAATGTAAAGCGAAAACAAAGGAAAGCGTGCGATATAATAGGGCTTTCGCACGAGGCGATTTTTCAGGCAACTTTTAGTTGAAAGCAAAAATCGCCTATTCCGAACGGCCTTTCAACTAATCGCTTTCAAAAAAGTTGGTCGCCAGCTAATTTTTAGCTCGTTCAACTTTTTTTCCTTCCAACCCTGTGTTTGTTTACATTCTGTATCAGTGTTGGGAAATAAAATTGTTCCTTCAGTACGAAATCTCACTGTTCTTTTCGACTGTAAGTTGTACCAACTTTTTACTTTGCTCATATATTTTCTTAGTACATGCCAGAGTTGTGAAAAATGCATAAATTTTTTAATGCATAGCATTTGAATGTAAATGAAAAAATTAATGCATTAATTTTCGAAATTTAATGAAAATGGATATTTCAATGCATTAATTCCGATGAAACAATGCTAATGAATTTTCTTTTTTGTTTTAACATCAATAATAATTATAGATTGGCGCTTACACATATGTTAGTGTTTGGACGAGCTTCTCCTCCGATTTGCGACGTGCGCCTTGGTGTTGTCACACAAAGGGGAGGGACCTACAGTTTTGCGCCGACCAGTATTGCCAGAATATTTTTGTACCCCATCCCCATATCGGGCCGCAGTTATCCCCAAAAAATCCCCATTTTTCTTTTAAATCCCCATTTAAATCCCCTTTAGTAAGAAATAAAAAAAGCATGTATTCACATTTGTGTTAGTTCATTTTAATCCAGTTTTCATTTTAATACAGTTTTCATTTTAACACAGTTTTCATTTTATTACAGTTTTGAATACTTTTCCCTACACATTTTCACAAATTTATATATGTACATGTACGTATGTACATATATGCATGAGGTCATTTGGTTATACGTACAACTATGGTCAGAGATTTAGCACCGAAATTCAAAGTTGTATGTTTTTACAACATATGTTTATTTATTTATTTTTACTAATTTTATTTTAAAATATTATTCAATCTACAACAGAAACAGCATAAATAAAAGTTTAAAATTAAAAAGTAATCAAACTTTTTTAGTGTAATAAAGTACAAGTCTCAAATAGCTAAAGAATACTATTTATTTTTTAGAATTTCTTTCGTGAAGGTTCTTGCGAAAATTGTTTGTTCAGCCAATCAAAGCAGACATCTGCGCCGAATAATGTTTTGACGGCATTAAGAAAACCTTACAAACATATCGCGCAAAAAGTATGTACTAATAAAATCTTTATTCGAGAAATTTTTATGGGCAGCCAGAAAAAAATATTTTTTAATTTCAATATCAAAGTTTTAACGCAAACAAAAATCCCTATAAAATCCCCAAATCCCCAAACGAAAAAATCTATCCCAAATGGTTTCATAAATCCCCAAAATGGGGCAAAATCCCCACATCTGGCAACTCTGACGCCGACTCCGAACCGCGATTGTATTTTTATGAGAAGTTGTTTTTCATGGTAGAAATACACTCGGAAGTTTAGCATGCCGAGGGGTGACCGCAGCTAAGAAAAAACCTTTTTCTAAATTTTTTTACGATGTTGCCTTGACCAGGGCTTGAACCCAGGTGCTGCGGAGTGAAAGCGCGCTCTGCTTACCACTACACCACAGCGGCCGCCAATGTATAAATGAATGCTATTGCAATAATTGATTGCAAAAAAATTATAACAAGCATTAAAAACCCATTAAAAAATTTAATTTTGAAGTAAAAATTCTTTGCTGACGTTGAGGGTAGAATTTTAAGGTCAAAAAAGATAGTGACGGACGTTAAGGCCGGTTTTCACTATATCAAGTTCAATGGCATTTGTCGTTAAATAGGTAAAAGCACATTGTCAAGTGGAACTAAAAAACGGTTTATTGATTGATTTAGATCGGAAAAAGGTCTTCAGTCGTGTACATGTGCTACTAAGGGCCGTTTTCTCATCTAACCTTTAGATTACCGGCCACTTTATCGTCTCGATACACGAGTTTTCGTTTTCTCATCAGCGCATTAATTTCTGGAATCGATAAATTGTTGCTCACCCGATGCAACCTTTAAAAATTTGTACCCAACTTTAAATTTTGGTTTGGTTTTGGTTCACGTGTCATATATATTAGGTATTCCAACCAAGGTTTTGGTTTTTGCTAACAGTTGCTCTTGCTTTATATTTGCTTATGTTGCATTGCCAACCTTTGAAATTTTATGACGAATGTAGTCAAGTTTCACTCTCGGAAATGTATTCAAGTTTCACTCTACGGAGTAACAAAATATTGGGCCGTATGGATAAAAACTAAGCAATTGCTTTTTCTTAAAATTTCATACCTTTTACAATTTTGTTTGAATAAATTGAGTAAAAGATCTGAAATTTTAAGAAAAAGCAATTGCTTATTTTTATTCATACGGCCCAATTTTTACATGTAAGATAAGAAAACCAAAACACTTTAAAGTAAGGAAGAATTTATCTGCCCTGTTAGTAAAGGCAACTTTACTGCTTACATTAGAAAATGGCCCTAAATTGGCTATCTCTCCGTTTCAGGCCCATAATATATGTAAGCGGTATGCATCAACAATCAAAATAAAAATCTACAGAAGCCCACTGAGTTGCATGCACATTGCATTTATTTTCATAAGACATCTAACAATGTTTAGAAGAATTTTTCTACAAATACACATAATATAATGAAGCTGGCTCCGGTTTTTAGAGCTATTTCGGAATTCAACTGTATCTCAGGAAGGTTGAATATTCAGTTCTCAACTTCTAGGTCCTTATTCAAATCTATGATTGAATCTATTTACTCCTAAACTTATACACTATGTATGTACAACTTTTTACTTAATAGGGTTATATTTAATTAGTCATTTTGATTAAATTTGCTCCTATATGAGTAAGCGTACTATGTAACATGTTTCTGCTGTTGTTGTATGTTATTATATAATTCTAAGGTGTTTTTTGTAATCTAGTCTGTAAGATTTTTATAAGTCATAGACTAAATAAAGATTGAATCGAATTGGATTGAATTGAATTGAATTGAAAAAAACTGTTAGTCATTATTCTAAGTCCTTCCAGAAGAGGTTATTAACATATATTTCAACAGAAAAAAAATTGAATGGTTTTTAATAATGCAAAGAAGCAAAAGTAGTACACATTTTAGTGCAATAAAATTTTTTCATTAGCATTAATAATAATAATAATAGATTGGCGCTTACACATATGTTAGTGTTTGGCCGAGCTTCTCCTCCGACTTGTGGCGTGCGCCTTGATGTTGACACACAAAGCGGGACCTACAGTTTTACGCCGACTCCGAACGGCGATTGTATTTTTATGAGAAGCTATTTTTCATGGCAGAAATACACTCGGAGGTTTGCCATTGCCTGCCGAGGGACGACCGCTGTTAAGAAAAAACCTTTTTCTATATTTTTGCCGATGTTGCTTTGAACCCAAGTGCTGATGAGTGAAAGCGCACACTGCTTACCACTTCACAGCGGCCGACAATTAGCATTAGCTTGGATAATTTAATGAAAACCAGTTTCATTAGCATTAAATTTTTCAAAATTAATGCATTGAAATTTTTATTTGCATTAAATTTCAAAAACTAATGCATTAATTTTTTACATTAACGTTATTGATTTAAATACCCTTAATGCATTAAAAAATTAATGCATTTTTCACAACTCTGGTACATGCATACATAGATTCCCTTCAATACCAATGATTTGATGGTATTCATGGAAAAGTTTATGTGGGTACATTTACATATTTTACACTTTTAATATAAATGTGTATGTACTTATTTTCAGGCACACTTCTCAACAAACAATTTTTTTTTAAGTTATTATGAATGGATAATGGACATTTTAATAGTATTTCAAGTGCTTATCACAACTTTACGACACGCACATATTACCAAGATTGGTTTTTATACCCGAGCGCACTTGTGCACAAGGGTATATTAATTTTGTTCACATAACGGTTGTTTGTAACAGCCAAAACGAATCGAGATAGATATAGACAAATGTATACATAAATGATCAAGATGAAAAAAAAAAATCGATTAAGCCATGTCTGACTGTCCGTCTGTCCGTCCGTCCGTGTA
>NW_016158738.1:99739-113554 GCF_001687245.7 Rhagoletis zephyria
ACAGCATAAAAAATCGTCGAACATTTTTAAAATTGGACGATAACCACGCCCACATCCCATATAACGGTAATTTAGAGAAATACAAAATCTTCGATAAATCAGTAAATATTGAAGCTAATTTATTCAAAATTGATGCTTGCAACAATTCTTTACCAAGAAATACGTTTATGGTAAAATTTTGGAAAATGGGCATGGCACCGCCCACTTATGATCACATATATGTATATCGGTAACCGTTCTACCAATTTGTACCAAACTCGGTGTGGTTATTGTGCTTGCCACATATAAGCAAAACGTTGAAAATTATTGAAATCGGACTAAAATTACGGCCGCTTTTCATATAACGGTAAATTTCAGAAATGCTTGAAACTTCAATATTTCGAAATTGAAGGACGCTAATTTACTCAAAATTGATACACCCCGGCTTACCATCTAGCGGTAGGTTTCGGAAAGGTGAAAAAACATATATTTAATATTTGCGCCGGGTATTTAATGTTCGGCTCCGCCCGAACTTAGACTTTCTTACTTGTTTATCTTAAAGTTATTTAATTTTAATTATTTGTTTATAAAAATGCCGCTTATACTTTTAACTTTTAACTTTAAAATAGCTGCGACTTATCGTTGACTTTTAATATATATATATTTTTTTATGGAGGTGTTGCTCATTTTCTTCATTAAAAAAACCGTCGAACATACTTAGATAATATGGAAGAAAATGGCCCCATCGTCAAAAAAACACCACACATCACACCACACCACAANTTTATGGAGGTGTTGCTCATTTTCTTCATTAAAAAAACCGTCGAACATACTTAGATAATATGGAAGAAAATGGCCCCATCGTCAAAAAAAAAAACACCTCACATCACACCACACCACAATTGAATGAGCTAAAAAACTGCAAAATATTAAAAAAAAAATGAAATAGAAAGCTCGAAATTTTTACGTTAATTTTTTGTTACGGAATAAACTATATTTTTATAAATAACAAAGTATAAACGAGTGAGTGTCATAAAGTTATGATATTTAAGAACACCTCTTTCTTAATTAAAGATGGCACTGTTTCTATCTGCAGCTGATTTAGACATTTTTTAATGATATTTCAAAACTTACATAGACAAAAACGAGAAGGCGAAGACAAAAAGAGAATAAAAAATTCCCCGCAGTGAGTTTTCAAAGCTATATATTTATGGTATTCATCACGAAATTGTACTAAAAAGTACTGCGTAGTAGGAAAGTATATTGTAAACGAAATTGTACCAAAAAAGTACAATTGTGCCAAAAATGCCAACACTGTTCTGTATACATACTTTTTTCTTTTTTACTTTTATTTTATCTTTCAGCTTCGCTAAAAGCACTTCTACCAACGCTTTGCTTACCAAATTTACTCCAATTGACAAAATTGTGCGATTTAATTCATTTTCAATAATGTAAATAACAATTCGTGTTGAATCGAAAATCGCCTCGTCTGAATAGGGATGGCAACTTTTTCACTTTCAACTTCTCATTCAACTTCGCATTCAACTTTTGTTGCCTGTAAAATCGCCTCGTGCGAATGCCCTATAAGTTTCTTTTCGTTTCCTACGGACGCAAACCTGGCGAAAAAGTGGACGCAGTTCTGCCGGCGAGGAGATTCATTAAACACCAAATCGAGCTACATATAGCACACCGTCTTCAAAAGTCACAACTCAAAATTTGGCATTTTTGAAATTATGCGCTAAAAATGTACACAGACCTTCTACTTACCTTTCAGCAAAAGCTAGAGCAAATTTTTGTTATAAATTGTTAAAAAAACCTAAGGTAAAGTCGTCCTTGCCCATATGATTAACATGTGCTACGAAATAGTTTTTCGCATTTTCTGACGAACGTATTATTTCGAGTTGTGACTCTTTTGAAGACGGTGTGCGATATGTAAATAGATACATAAACTTCACTACCTACTTATTTTTGTTAGTACTTGATGTTTTTTTGTGCTGGTATGAGGTAATGCACCAGTGGATAGGCCGCCAGGCGCTAATTCAAGTGGCATCTTTCCGCGCTGTTACGTAATAACTAATACAAAACAGTGCTCAAATTATTATACATTTAAAAGATCAGCTTAAATTATATTTTACTTATATAGAATATTTGTTTCCAAAGAAGCCACACTCATGCATCCTCTCGGAAATGGCACAAAAATCGTCAAATCAAAACTGTGGAGTCAACAGTCGTGGAGTTTATGGTGGCTGGCTACCGTTCAGAAATATAAATATGCACTCTGCATGGCTTTTTACAATTTATGCTTTGGGGCGAGTCAAAAAATTCACTTTGCTGCACACCTTCCTACGTGAAATTGCAAACACTGTTAATAAATGCATTTTTTCATATGCTAAAAATCGTACTTACCTAAAGGGCTACATGTCCAAAATTATTGCCACGTGTTCCTAATTAATTAATCTTTGTATGTATATTTATTCATTCCTGCAAAATTGGGCCATGTAATATTAATATTAACACATTTTTCTGCATTGTGTATATATTTTTCTATGCGGTTTGGCGTAAAAATTGCAAGTGTTGCCATTTTGATGCTTTTGGAGCTAGATTTAGCTCTTTATTTTCCTATTTCGCTCCGAAATTGGGGTTTAGCCAAGGCATATTCAACCAGGTAGAAGTGACAGTTCAGTCGAGCTCTCTCATAGCTGACTGTAATGTCAAAAAATGTAAACAAAGAAATTAACCCTTTGTTATGCATTTACCATATTTGATAAAACTCAACGGCCCGTAGCTATAGTCAAAATAAAGTCGACTCCTAAAAGTAAAAGCGGCTTTTTGACACAACTTTCAATGGGATATCAGTCAAAAAAAGCGGCTTTTAACTTTATTTTGACTATAACTGCGGGCTAATATCTTTGAAATGAAAGTTTTTGTAGATATGCAAATTTTTAAAATCTCATTAGAATCAGCTTCATTTTAGGTATTGCATTTTCATATTAATGTAAATGTGGAAATGCATACTTACACAAAATTACACACTAAGTGAAACATACTCATTTATAAACCCATTTTGGCAATTTTCTTGCTTTTACTAGCCCAATGTTTTTAAGCATTTATTTTTTTTTATTCAAATACTTAATTCTAAAGTATATTAGACATTTAAAAAAAGGTTTGATTATTCTAAATTTACATCAGAACTTAACTTCAATAATTCAGCTATTAAATTTTTGCAATTCGAAATTTATTAAAAGTTAATTACAGTTTCTTTATGTCAACAAGGAATTCCGGTTTAGGTTTTATTAGACCACCATTTCAAATTTCGTCTATCTATGTATATGAGTGGAAGATTTTCTCTTCATATTCGGTATAATAATTCCAGCACCTGGGAACAAACGCGTCCGCTTAAAAATTCCCGGCTGCGATGGGCAACAAATAAAGTCACTGGCACTAAAATGGTCTTCGCGCACACGTGAAGAGTCTCCTAATGAAGCATTGATACTTCGGAGTTTTAAAATAACGCACAAGTTTGTTGTCCTGGCTTTTGTCAAACACAACATACCGCCCGTAATTCCTTTTCATTTTATTATGTATTTAAAATCAGTCGCACAGCCCACAATTGAAAATTTTTATTAAAAAAATTAAAATTTTGAATAGTATAGGGTTAAGAGTTGACATTTTAGTCGCAGTTCAAAAGAGAGAAATGTCGAAATCACTTCTACCTTGTTATGCCTTGGTTTTAGCTCCTAGCTCTTTTTTTAGCTCTTTTCAAATTTATCTAGCACTTTTTTAGCTCCAAAAAGTTTTAGTTGTATTTGGTATATATAAGCCAAAACTTAAGTCTCCTTAAAAATTTTCTATGAATCGTTTATGAAAATCCAGATAAGCGACAAAAATCCTAACAAAAGGTCACTATATATGTTTTGGGGGTCGCTGAACCCAACCCCGGGGTCAGTTTGGTCTCACGAGGTCAGTATCGAGGTCATTTGAAGGTCAACTAGACCAGAGCTTCTTAAAGTGTGTTCCGCGGAACCGAAGGGTTCCGTAGAAAAGTCACCGGGGTTCCGCGAAACTAATTTTGGCCGGTTTGCACATATAAAAAAAAGTTCTATAAACAGCTTGACCGAGACGCAATTATCTATTTTCAAGTATAGTACTCGTAGTTGGTATGATTTCCGTACTGAGTGCCATAACTACATAAGAGTAAGAATGATAGAATACAAGATTGCGCCAATGAGAGAAGATTTTTGAGAAAAGTACAAGACAGTACAGTGTTTAGATTGAACAAAAAAGTTCGACTAAGTTAATATTTTTTTACGAGCAAGCCTCTAATTTTGACTTATTACTCTAGCTACGTCCCTTATGATATATAAATTGTTTTACTTCTATAAAAAGAGCATCGTTTTCTATGAATAAAATAAAATAAAATAAATTTGCGTCCTTGTACACTGCTGTGATGAACAAAATACCACTTTTTTAAAAATGTCTCTTTGATTTTAGTACTTTTCTAAAAACAAGGTTTCAAAACATCAAATTTGGCCTAGAAAAAAATAACAAAGTGGGCTTTAAAACACCAAAGGATAATTTTTTCCATGTAACTGGATATTTCTTAACAAGTTGAAATTACCAAAACATCAAAATTCCATTATATTTTTTTTTTATCCACGAAGTGAAAATACAGGTTCAAAACGAAGATATTTTTCGTAAAATTACCAATGAGTTTGATAAGTGTAAGAAATCTTATTACACCTATCAACTTAAAAGTAGTCGAGGATTAGAAGTTGTCATAAAAGGCATCGAGTCCAGTGTGAACTCAAAAGAGATAGAAAATGCTCTTAGGGAAGAAGGTTTTAAGGTGCGCAATGTTTTCAACATCAAAAATAACGAAAACATCCCTCAACCCATGTTTAAAATGGAGCTAGAGCCTGACTTTCACAATCTGAAGAAAGAGGAAGTGCATCAAATACAGTAAAACCCGCTTAAGTACCTCACGAATAATGTCAGCTTTTTGAGGTACTTAGGCGGGTTGGGTACTTAAAAGAACCCGCTTAAGTACCTCTATGCGGGTACTTAAGCGAACACAATTACTGATGTAGTAACATCTTCTTGTTAACTTACATAAATACTTGCATAACAACATTTAATGAAGTATACATAGTTTAAAACCAAAATCGTAGCATTATTTAAAGACATAAACAAGTAAAGAAAAACTTTATTTAAAAAAATATTTAGTGCAATGGTATGTCATTTTTACAAGAATTAAATTGTTTAAAAAGTCAAAGTTGGACATATCATTTTGTACCCAAATTCAAAATGATATTGTTTGCCACTTAAATATATTTTTTTAATTTTAAAGATATTTCAATCAATTAAAATGCAGTTAATTCCCTAACAAATACCGTATAAACCTAAGCTTAAGAATTAAGAACACTTAATATTAAACAAAACGCGTTTGTACTTGGTCTGTCCAATGTATGCAAATGAAAACAATTGTTTTAGACTAATTCGGATGTCCTCTTTTTATTTATGCAAACAAAAATCTAGTTTTGATTGCATGCATGCAAAACTGTAGATACGTCTTTATCTCGAATGTAAAATTTGCGAGAAAGCGCTGAGAGCGCGGAGTTTACTGGTGAAGAACGTGGGTATTTACTAATTTGTAGTTTTTTCCATCGTATTCATTCAAAAAGTCGGTATCAATTAATTTGTTGGTTTCGATAAGCATTTTTGTTTTTTCTTCTTAAATTTTTTGGAAATATTATATTAAACTGTATTTTATAAAAACTGATTTATTTGCAAAATCCAATAGGAAACAAATTTATTCACGTTAATAAATATCAGTCAAGCTTCAGCAAACTATCCCAACTGAAACAAGTAAGAGCAGCGCTGTCTTCGGCTATGCCGAAGGCTCCATACCTTTCATGAGCATCTGAAAATCTTACGTTAACAGATTACTGCATTTGAAAAAATTTATATATTCACAGCAGACATAGATAGAGGTGATACATATATAAAAAATTCTAGCTAAACAATCAGAGGTATGGAAGATATACCTTATATAGCACCAATCTAAGTGATTTTCATTGCTGTGTGGTCGGTACGTAAACCGATAACACAATTTAATGGGTTTAGCTTCCTACATAAAGGAGATACATATATTGGAAAAACTGGTATCTCAACAATCAGTGGTACAAGAGATTAAGATTATACAGCATAGATTTTGACGATTTTCTCAGTAGACTTTGTATTATTATTTAAAAAATAGCTTACGGAATTTATGGGTTTTAGCTGTCCAAATAAAGGAGTTTTACAGTAAAACCCCATATCTGAACAATCAGTTTTATGGGGGCAATAAACAGGTTATAGTGACCCGATCTTTATTAATTTTACTGTAAACTTTCTGTTGATAATGAGTGAAAATAGTGCGAAATTTCATGTTTCTAGCTGCATAGATGGAGTAGTTATAACAAAAAATCGCATATCTGAACAATCAGTTGTATGGGAGCTATATGTAAAAGTGACCCGATCTTTGCTATTTTCACTGTAAGTATTCTGTTAATAATGAGTGGAAACGGTGCGAATTTTGATGTCCTAGCTGCATAAAAATAAATGGAGAAGTTATGGCAAAAAATCTCATATCTGATTTATGGTGGATATAGGTTGTAGTGACTCGATCTTCGCCATTTTCACTGAAAGTATTCTTTTGATAATAAGTGACAACAGTGCAATATTTCATGTGTCTAGCTACTTAAATGGAGGAGTTATAACGAAAAATCTTATATCTGAACAATCAGTTGGTATGAGAGCTATTTGTTATAGTGACCGATCTTTGTAATTTTCACTCTAAGTTTTTTGTTGATAATGGGTGGAAGTATTGCAAAATTTCATGTTCCTAGCTGCATAAATGGAGAAGTTATAACGAAAAATCTCATATCTGAACAATGAGTTGTATGGGAGCTATATGTTATAGTGGTCCGATTCTTCCGGTTCCGACAAATGATTAATACATTATAAAAATACACCCACCTACCAAATTTGATCCGGATATCTCGAAAACTGAGAGACTAGATTGCATACAAACAGACGGACAGACAGACAGACAGACAGACGGACAGACAGACAGACAGACAGTCAGACAGACACACAGACGGACAGACGGACATGGCCGTTCTGATCGTTTAAGTATACATTTTAATGGGTCTATCTCTTCTTATTCTGGTACTTACAAACATCGGACCAAAGTTCTAATACCATTTCATGCTCATGAAAGGTATAACTAGCTAGCTGGTTTTGCCAACTTGGTAAAAACCAGATGGCTTTTCTAGCTGGTTTTGACTAAACATAGAAACCACTTGGAAAAACCAGATTAATTTTCTTTTTAGTTTTTTGATAGTGTTATATGTTATATGAGTCGGTAGATATCAAAACTTCCTAAGGCGACAGGCGAAATTTTTTCATATTTTTGATGCAATACACTGACCGAACAAATAAATAGTGTAAACTAAAGCAATGTGACTAATTAATGCTGGTAAGATTAAAAAAAGACCTGGCCTTTCCATCGCAGTGGGGGCCTCCCTCTTCCTCTTCTACCACCAGCGGGTTCCGAGTTGAGTACTTTTAGAGCTAGAGCGTCGGTGTCCATTCGAACGACATGGCCAACCCAGCGGAGCCGCTGTATTTCAATTCCCTGCATTATATCTATGTCGAGAGAGGACTTTACTGCTGAATTGCTTACTCAATCCAAAGTAGCTCTTGTTGGCAAGAGTGATTCTGCGTTGGATTTCCATGCTGACATTATTATCGGTGTTAATGCTGGTTCCCAAGTAAACGAAATCCTCTACTTTCTCGAAATTGTAACCATCAACAGGGACGTGGGTGCCAAGGCGCGAATTTGCTGACTGTTTGTTTGATGACAGGAGATACTTCGTCTTGTCCTCGTTTACCACCAGACCCATTCGCTTTGCTTCCCTATCCAACTTGGAAAAGGCAGAACAGACTTCGCGATTTTTGTAAGCGATGATGTCGATGTCATCGGCATAAGCCAGCAATTGCACGCTCAGTTCTGCAGCTCTTATTATCTTCTCCAACATCAGATTAACGAAGTCCTTCTCCAACATCAGATTAAAGAAGTCACATGAAAGGGAGTCGCCCTGTCTGAAACCCCGTTTGGTGGCGAACGGCTCGTAGCCATATCAGTTTGGCGGAGATGCCAAAGTCAGACATAGCGACGTATAGGCCACTCCTTTTAGTGCTGTCGAAAGCGGCTTTAAAGTCGACAAATAGGTGGCGAGTGTCGATCCTTTTCTCGCGGGTCTTTTTCAAGATTTGGCGTATCGTGAATACCTGGTCTTTGATGGATTTTCCAGGCCTAAAGCCACACTGATGCGGCGTTCAGATGACGGTGGGATTCAGTCTTTCACACAACACGCTCGATAAAACCTTGTAACCTATGCTTAGAAGGCTGATCCCGCTGTAGTAGGCGCGAGTTTCGGGGTAACCTTTGTTGTGGATTGGGCATAGCACACTTAAATTCCAGTCGTCAGCCATGCGTTCATCTGACCATATTCTGCATAAGAGTTGATGCATGCACCGTATCCACTCGCCGCCACCGTACTTGAATAGCTCAGCTGGAAGGCTGTCAGCTCCAGCAGATTTGTAGTTTTTCAGCCGCATTATTACTATTCGTACCTCGTCATAGTCAGGCGGTGGAACGTCGACTCCGTCATCATCGACTGCTGGCTCGGGTTCTTCTTCTCCACAACTTTCCGTGCTGCTACCATTCAGTAGGGAGGAAAAGTGTTCCCTCCATCATTTAAGTACGTTCACTAGGTCGCCGTGGTTGCTCTTACAGGAGTACGCCCTAGTCTTGATACCTTCCGTAAGTCGCCTAACTCTCTGGTAAAATTTGTCGGGAATTCTTCCTGTCGGCCAGCATTTCAAGCTCTTCGCACTCACGTATTTCGGCCTCTCTCTTATTATAATGGTAAATACGTCTCGCTTCCTTCTTCAGATCCCTATAGCGGTCCCCACATAGCGCGCGTTGCGCCCAATCGAAGCGTGGCCCTGTAGGCGGCATCTTTTTTATCTGCAGCTTCCTGACACTCCTCATCGTACCAGTTGTTCTTTCGATGAAATCCGACTACTTCTTCGGCGGCGGTACTTAATGAGCGCTCACATATGTCAGTTTGTTGAAGAGTGCTCTCTGAGAGCAGGTGTGAGAGTCGAGTAGCGAATGCATTGACTGTCTGTTGTGATTACAGATTTTTGACGTTAAGCTTTCCTTGCTTATTTGGGCACACCTTTTTTGCTGCACAGACGCGGGTGCCTATCTTGGCTGCAACAAGATAGTGGTCCGAGTCGATGTTTGGCCCTCGGAGTGTTTTCACGTCCAAAACACTGGAAGCATGCCTTCCCTCTATCACAACATGATCGATTTGGTTTCTCGTTTTTCGATCCGGAGACAGCCACGTAGCTTGATGAATCTTTTTATGCTTGAACCTAGTACGGCACGTTACCATTTCCAACGCCGGCGAAGTCGATCAGCCTCAGTACGTTATCGGACATTTCGTCGTGGAGGCGGAATTTTCCGACAGTTGCGCCAAAGATCCCTTCCTTGCCCACCCTGGCATTAAAGTTGCCAAGCACGATTTTAATATCGTGGCGGGGGCAGTGCTCGTACGTGCGCTTTAAGCGCTCACAGAAGAGATCCTTGGATACCTCATCCTTCTCCTCCGTCGGGGCATGGGCGTAGATGGGCGAGATGTTGAAGAATCTCACTTTGATTCGGATTATGGCTAGACGCTCGCCCACTAGGCGACGGAGTCTCCCTTCCACCACGAATCCAACACCGAATTTGCGCTCCTTTACATGGCAGCTGTAGTATAAGTCGCAAGGCCCCAGGCATTGCTTGCTTTCCCCGTCCAACGCATTTATTGGATGGCGGAGATGTCAGCTTTTTTTCTTACGAGGACATCAACCAGCCGGGCAGAGGCAACTTCCCGGTGGAGTGCAATAAGACGCGCGGAAACAACGCCCATGGGCTTTATTTCCTAAAAAAAAAAGAAATAAAGCCCGCGGGCGTTATTGCCTTTTCGAAAAAGAAATTAAGCCCGCGGGCTTTATTGCCTTTTGCCGGTGGGCATTATTTGCCTTTCGATATGGCAATAACGCGCGCGAACTTCATTTCCTAAAAAATTAAATAAAGCCCGCGGGAGTTATTTCATCTTTATTATGGCTCTTGTCTCCATTTTATAATATGTACATCCAAAACCCCTGTTCTAAATAAAAACTAACTAATATGATAACATTGAACTAAACATTTGTTTTCCTTTATTATACGAAGAAAATTGAAATTAACAAATTTCAATGCATATATTTAATACATATGTATGTAGATATAGATGTACATGTATATGAAAATAAAATAATTAAAAGTTTCAACAAAAAAAAGGAACATGAAAAAGTAAAAAGTTAAATAAATACTTCCGTCGATTATCGAATAATTTGAAGGAAGCTTTGCTTCGCTTCTTCACTGGAAGGGGTTTTTACGTGGCGGGTCCCAAACCCGGAGCACAACCCATTGCTGTGACGAGGGTGTTTTCGCAACAAATACACGTATATACAGCGAGCAGCTTGCTCCAAGACAGATACCCGCTTGCAGCCGCACCTACTGGTAAACAGACGCTGCAGACTTCAGAGAGCCCTTAAACCGAATAAGTCGGAGTGGCCCCACTGAAGCTACCTCACTTTCTGCCGTGACCAAAGGCTCCACTACGATTGGAAAAATGCCCCTATAGCGACTTTTGTTAAAGTGGCCTTATTTGAATGAAATACTATTAACCCAAATTGTCCCAGATTAATTTTGTTTTGATTTTTTTGGTTTCATCCATATACAGGGTAGCGTTAGGGACACGAATTTCGATACGATATGATAGCATATCGATATTTTTGCTATTCGATACCGATAATTTTTACTCGATAGTTTTCAAACGATATTTTTTGGAATCAAGTACCAGAACCCTTGTATCTTATCGAATCGTAAATGTACAATACAAAGTTTAAAGGGGTCTTTCCTTAAACTCGTAAAAGCCTCGTAAACCTCGTAAANTAGTACTATATCGATACTTTTGGTTCGATATCGTGTCCCTAGGTAGCGTTAAAAAAAGGAAAAAATATGACTAAAACTTTGGGAGTAGTATAGTTCTTCAGATATCGGCCCTTGCCATATGGAAACAAGGGGCGTATTCCAGATGGATTGTTAGAGGACAGTATTTGGTTAAAATATGAAATAATATAAACATTGTTTATAAGTTTTAATACATTTATTGATAATATATGTGCAAAGCGGATGAAGAAGTTAATTTTTAGTATGAAAAGTAGCAACACATTTCAAACATAAACCCACATCACATTTTGCATAGGCTACTCGTCTTATAGTTTTACATGCTTCACCAGCAGAAGGCCAGTTATGCATGTAAAAGAATGCTGGGAGTCACTTAGGGTTTGTCTCCTGCTCTGATGCATTGTTGCTACACAGCAATAGTCAGCCCAATACTGCTCTATGGCGCTTTGGTCAAAGTCATTATGCCTCGGGCCAATGTAGAAGAATCAGCACCTAGCGGCACTGTACATCGCGGGAGCGCTGAGGTCCACTTCGACGGCTGCTCTTTAAAAAACTCTTAGTTTACCGCCCATCGGCCGATTTGTGGAAAACCGTGCTGCGAAATCCGAGTAGATTGACGGTCATAGGGAAATTCAATTTCAGAAACTTTGGGCACCGCTTAATTGGGGCGGGAAGCACAAGCAGCTCGGACTTTATGCCACCTAGCTTTAAGTGGAAATGAACTTTTTGCACAACGGTTGAGGAACGGGGGTGGCGCAAGGGAATGAAACCTAGCCATAGATTCCTAAACATTCTAACGGACGGCTCTATAATGGTTACAGGAGTGGGTGCCGCGATTTACTGCCGGAAACTGAGCATCAGGCGGACAATAAGGCTACCTGACCATTGCAGCATATTTCTTGCAGAGGTTTTCGCAATGAGGATATTCCAGGCGGCAATTAAGGCAGTTTCCTCATATATTATTTCATGCATTAACGTCCTTCGAAGCCGGGAATCCATTGACAAGCTAGATGCTGACAAAAGCCTACATATCTATTGGGTACCCGGTCACAAGGGAATATAGCAGATGTGAATGGGAAAAACGCCACCAGTCTTCCCTGGAACAGAAAAATTACATTTGTATACCACTTCGACACTTGTTCAATGAAATATACGATAATATGATTAGGCAGTTCAGGGCTAGATGGAATGAGTTAACCACCTGCAAAACTGCAAAAATACATACAAACGATTTTTATTTTACACCGTCCCATACATGATGGTATTTTGCGTTGCCATATGGCAAACATATCAAACATATCAAAATTTGGTACAAAGAGGAACAGTTCACATTACGCCCCGTGTTGCCATATGGCAACGAACTTAAAAAACACTTAAATTATATAGCATGCACGATTGTTTTTTATTGTTACTTGTTACCATTAACACTTGCATTACACTCGATAGACAGCCAGGATCTGACGGAAACGTAAGCGTTTCGAAAGATACACCTTTTAGGAATTAGCTAACGTTCATATAAGCATTTTTAATTAAGCGGTTTTTGTTTTACACCCATTTAAACATGATGTATTCTGCGTTGCCATATGGCAACACGGTGTCAATTTGGGTTAAAATGGTTGTATGAAAAACAGTATTGAAACAAATTTTACTATCTAAAACAAAACAAATGACAGTTTTTGGTTTTCCGCTTTGCTGTACCAAGGCGAATTTATACAAGGTACTCTTTATGGCGAATTTAGATTTTCTCCGCGGTACTTCCTAATGTCAAAATGATGTGTTTGTTGTAAACAAGACGAATTCATTTTACAACAAACACATCATTTTGACATTAATAAGAACCGCGGCGAAAATCTAAATTCGCCATCAACACCACTTTGTATAAATTCGCCTTGTGCTGTACATTTCGCTTAAGTGCACCAAATCATTTGAACTGGAAGTTAATGCAGCTAAACGGAATATACTGTACACTTTTTATGTGTAAAATCTACCATTATTAACTTTATTTCTGAGATATAGCGATTCAAAATTATAGTAAAAGTTGGTTACTCCATAAAATGCAAATTATAAATTTGTATAGAAACTTTTTGTATGTATCTCTACTTAAGTGCTCATAACTTCTACAATTATTATTCCTTTTAGATGAGCAAGGCCTTACTCATATACGGGTTTTTTGATACAAGGAATTAATTTTTGAAGATCGTTTCATTTTAGCTTCTCGGTAGATGGCTCTGTAAGCCAATTTTATTGAATTTCAATGATATCTTTGCAAATAAATACTCATATTAGAGGTCTTTATCAAAAATAACTAAATTTATTTGTTATATCTTGTTTTGTTCGTTTGCCTACTTTTCCTTCAAATGTTTCAAAGTTAATGATTTCATTACCGTCATCAGCTGTAGCCATTATCTACCAACAATAATGTTGATATNCTTTTAGATGAGCAAGGCCTTATTCATATACGGGTTTTTTGATACAAGGAATTAATTTTGAAGATCGTTTAATTTTAGCTTCTCGGTAGATGGCTCAGTAAGCCAATTTTATTGAATTTCATTGATATCTTTGCAAATAAATACTCATATTAGAGGTCTTTATCAAAAAGAACTAAATTTATTTGTTATATCTTGTTTTGTTCGTTTGCCTACTTTTTCTTCAAATGTTTCAAAGTTAATGATTGCATTACCGTCATCAGCTGTAGCCATTATCTACCAACAATAATGTTGATA
>NW_016158739.1:0-4445 GCF_001687245.7 Rhagoletis zephyria
AAAAAAAAAATGTTTAAAACAGAGTTGCCAGATATATGAAAAATTATAATTATTCAAAAGCTAAACCGCATACTTCAATTTCTATAGTAAAACAAAAAACGTTTGATAAAAAAATATTTTGGAGTGGGGTTTCAAACGGAAAGTGTTTGAACAAGCTTAGCATTAACATGTTTTTGAGTAGGGTTGCCTATCTATAATATTATTTAAATAAATAAAAATACGAATTTAATTGAAAAATTTTAAGGGTTAAGGGTTTTAAAAATTTCATTCATGAAACTAAAATTGATAAATGGATTTTAAAAATTCTTTCAAAATTTAACCTGTTCCAAATTTGCACACTTGCAGTATGCAGAGAATAAAATGCCCCACTATTTTATTAATTTTTTATGACTTAATTTTTTATATGTATATTTTTTTTAATTTGTGCTACTTTTTTATTTCTTTTTAATAATTTAATTAACGGAGTAAAAACCCAACAACTTAAAAAAAGAAAAAAGCTTTCATTAATTTCAGTGTAATCTTAGTCATCGGAAATTAGATTGTTTTATTTATTTAATTTTTTTAATGTTTAAATTTCTAATTCTTTATTCTTATTTAAATTTAAATTTATTAACATCTTTTGGCACATACGGAGGCCAAGTCTTTTCATTTGACAAGTCACTGTTTAGTCCAACGCACATCCCACATCTTAAAAAATCCTCGTAGAGGTGGTAAACCTTTTCGAAAAAATAAAACCTTGTTACACATCTGGAGGCCAAGCTCTTTGATTGGGCACCCTACTTTTTTATAATTGAATGAACTGTACAAATCTGGTGCCATTAAAAAAATGCCACTCAAAAAAAGTAGAAGCTTATTGCACATCCGGAAAGCACATCCTTTCACTTGGTACCTCACTTTTAGTCCAAGGAAAGGTGGAGATCTCATAATTTTTAAAAATGTTGCCACCCTACTCTATAAATAATATATTACTGAATATTTAGAGGACAAGCCCTTTCAATTGACATCCCACGTTTTGTAATACAACAAACGGATCTTATAATTTTGTAGACAGGTGGCAACACTATAGAAATTCTAAATATCAAAGGTCACTCTCCTGTCGATACAGAATATACATATTAGAGAATATCTCGTCCAAATCCGTTCAATAGATTTCGAGATCCTCCTTTATACTATGAACTATAGACATGATCAGAAAGAAACATAACAAAAGGTTTCAAATGTCATAATATTTTGTTTTTGCATAATTCTATAAATAATAATTCAATTAAATAAGTTTATTGTTTTAAGATTTTAAATAACATTGGGTTTTGGCAAATTTTTCAGTCCTCTGGCCCATTGTGCAATGCTTTTGTCAATAAATATTTTCGAATATAAATTTATATTCAAATTATTAATATATCGATATCGGTGAAAATGTCGACGAAGCTGCCGTAAACGTGGCTGTATCCACATTGACATCATTGGCAAAAAAAGGTAGCGATGAATGGAACGACAACTCTATGGACAAAAAAATAAACTTCGATAACAGAAGATGATTTCAATAATTATGTTGCTATGAAAATCGACAAACTTATCGAATCGATATCGATTTTTACGATAATAAAGATAACTTTACCGATATTAATTATAATTAATATCTCGATAAGAATATCAATTAATATTTCGATAATAATTTCTATTAATATACTGAGAAAAATCTAGATAATGATGAAAGTACTCGGGGGTTTTTTTTTTAATATCATTTTATAAACATAGAAACCAGCCTCACATGCACTATACAAGCTTCGATAATTATTTAAATGATTCTTAGAAAATTTGATCGATATATGTAGGTACAAATGTTTATGGCGTTTGCATTAAGTGAAGGTACTATTTCGATAAATATTTTGACATGTATATTGATAAAGATAATGTATGTGTATAATGTAAAAATGTCGATAAGTTTATCGATAACAATTTGGATGAATATGCCGATAGAAATCTCGATAATGATGAAGATATTAGCTTTTATTTTATAAAAAATGTTATAGACATAAAAATCATCATGACATCATATACTATAATAATTTCGATAAGTATTTCGGCGATTCTACAGAAGAAATTTTCCGACAATGTATTTGATTAATAAACATCAACAAAGTTCCTTTGATGCGAAGGTAATATTTTGATAACTAAACCGATAAATATAACGATGGTTCAACGGATAAACATATCGATATCTAATGATAACAATGAATACAATGGGAAATCTGCCGACAAATGCATATGAAAAAGAATTTCGAAAGTGCTTTTGTAATGCTTTCGACGAATACACTTGGAATTAATATCGGTAAGTGCTTTAACGATACAGCGATGTAAATTTCGATAAGCACATAAAAACGGTAAGACTGCATTGAAACATTCGTTTATTTGTAACAATGTCAATAGAAATTTTGATTAATATATCGATACTAATTTCGATTAATATACATGTAAATCGTTTTACATCATCTACCGCTGATCATTATGACTAAGATGTCCAAATACTGATCCACTCCCACTGTGTCTCGTCCGAAGCAGATTTTTATTTTATTATATTTTGATTTATTTTTTTTTAATTTATTTTGATAATTTTTATTGTGTATTTAGTCGAAACGCATTAATGAATGTGCCGCATTGTCATTTTATAAGGCTATTGTACTCAAATCCAAAAACAACTATGTAACTAGCTGGCCGCTGTGCAACTTGCTGTCGTCTGCCGCCCACTCATCCATGCAACAATTTTGCTTGTTGTCCAGCTCTGCGTGCGATCGTTTCCATTAACATTTCCACTGTTCACTATGTATGTAGGTATGTATGTAAGTATGTATGTGTTGGTTCTGTCGTCGTCGTCGTCGCCATACTAATCAAACTGTTCATCATTTGTAGCCGGACATTTTTGTTGTTGTCGCCGCATTTTGCGAACTGCGTTTTGTCTATTCAGCTTAGCAGCAGTGTATTGTTGCGGGTGGGCAGGGCTCTTATTTGTACCCTCAATTGATGTCATTACCACTTTCATTTATTTAATTTACATGTTTGCTGTGATTTTGTTTTTGTATGAATATACATATGTACATATATAAGCTTAATGTGTGGATTAAGGAATTTACATAAATATCAATNCATTTATTTAATTTACATGTTTGCTGTGATTTTGTTTTTGTATGAATATAAATATGTACATATATAAGCTTAATGTGTGGATTAAGGAATTTACATAAATATCAAGAAAAATATTATATCGCTGCCGCAGTGGGTGGGTGAATACTACCACTCCGTAGGATCTGGGTTCGATCCCCAAACCGAGAAAAATCTATATTGTATAAAGCTTTCCAACAGCGGTTGCCCCTCAGCAGGCAGTGACAAACCACCCAGTGTATTTCTGCCATGAAAAAGATTCTCGTAAAATCCATTTTCGCCGAAGTGACGTAAAACTGTAGGTCCCACCATTTGTGTGACAACATCAAGACGCAGAGAAGAGAAGCTCGGCCAAACACTTAGCAAAAATGTAGCCGCCAAAATATTATTATTATGTATATATGTAGAATATATTATAAGNCACACATTAAATTCGAAGAGAAGCTCGGCCAAACACTTAGCAAAAATGTAGCCGCCAAAATATTATTATTATGTATATATATAGAATATATTATAAGTACANGTGACGTAAAACTGTAGGTCCCACCATTTGTGTGACAACATCAAGACGCACACATTAAATTCGAAGAGAAGCTCGGCCAAACACTTAGCAAAAATGTAGCCGCCAAAATATTATTATTATGTATATATGTAGAATATATTATAAGTACATACATACATACATGGACCTACATTTGTATAGGAATAGGAGAGTTAGTATTTTTCCGATTGTATTTATAAACTATTTATCTTTGTATGCTTAAAGCTTTTTCACATAATTTCGCACATGTATACTTTACATATTTAGGTGCATTGTTAGCAAGCTCCGTTCATAAAAAAACAAAGAGATCGGTTTCAAATACCCAGATGTTTAACGCATTGGCTTTAGTTGTTGAACAGCGGAAAATACACTCGGTGATGGGTGTTGCCAAACCTCCTCCTCATTGACCGATCACATTGACATGCCATTCGCAAGAACTGATCAAGTTGGATGGCAGCATAGACCCTGCACTTTTTTCGTTTTATTGTAAGATATTTTCCAATGGCTAGCTGAAATCTGTGAGTTTAAAATCTTAAAACCTCACGACGTATTCCTCAGCAGTGATCGTCTTTGTTGCGGTTGTGAACGCCGTATTTCGCATTCGATCACCCTCTTATAGAGTTTGTTCGTGACCGACCTCTCAGGCAGCAGGGCTACTACTTATACGGAGATGGAGGATCTCTTTGCGACCACATATACAGGGTGTCCCAGAAGTAACGTGCCAAACTTTAGGGCAAGGTAGGTGGGG
>NW_016158739.1:4900-27665 GCF_001687245.7 Rhagoletis zephyria
CGGTGACACTTTTACCTGAAAATTTTTTGTTTATCAGTGAGCTCACCCCCCCACCTACCTTGCCCTAAAGTTTGGCACGTTACTTCTGGGACACCCTGTATAATGAGGGATACCTCTATAGATAATGGCGGCGTCTTTTTCCCACTGCCACGGATCTTAACGATGAATATCCTGCTGCTACAGTTACAAGATATACCCGCGAAAAATTTAAATTATAGCTTTTATTGAATTATAAATTCCTGATTCACCCTGTTTATTTGGAAATTTGAGAATTGAGCTTTTTTGACGCATCCAATAGTTTGGTTGTGACATTTGAAATTTGCTAGAAAGCTTTTTTTTCGTTTAGAACTTAGAACTTAATGTAGTAAAGCTTTACGAAATTTATACAGTAGACGTGGCGGCTTTCCAAATACATACGTATATATATGTATGTATGTATATGGCTGAGTGGAATACCGACCTATCTCGGCAGTCAGTTCGAAAACGCCCTATCTCAGAAAACTTTTCATGAACGCCCTACTTCAGAAATTGGTTGAAGAACGCCTTATCTAAAACGAAAATACATTGAAAATTAAAATTTTTGAATCGGCAGCTGAAATTTTAGGTCGCATGCACTTGATTATTAACTTACATATGTACATAACTAGTACATATATTTCATTTACATTTATAAATTTCAAATTTCATAAGTTTCCTGCGGATGGTTCCGGGTTTACCGGTTTATAGCTTTTGAACCAAAGAATTTATTTTTTTGAAACTTTAACATTTTGAGCCAATAAAACGTTCTCGCATGTTCTCAAAATTCTTCTTTACCAAAAAATATACAAAAATTACTTTTCCAAAGAACATAACTTAAATTTAGTAAATTTGAGAAAATGTTTTCTTGTTTATTTTAATATTTTTTTTTTTAAACGGGTTTTCAATAGGGATTGCTGTGAGTTTGTACACAAGAATTGCGGCCAATCAAGGAGCTATATGGTACGATTTTGTTCACGGCACCCAGTGCAGATCTTTTTTTTTTGAGAATATCAACCGACACTTGATTGTCCATTGTAATTTTTCGATTCTTCAAATCAACTAAATAGAAAAAAAAAAAGACTTTAAAAACATTCCAAGCATATTTACCAATGATTTAGTGCTTATCTAAGCGTTTAAAATTGCTGTTCCCTTGCTTATTTTTCTCGGCCCCAGTATTTACATATGTACATACACACAGATGTAGACATGTAAATTGCATATAATACACTGATTTTTTTTTACTCACCTTTCAACAGTCAAAGCTTTTGTATTTTTTGCCCCTTTTTCTCTTATTGTTTATTATAATAAGACGTGCTAAAGCTTATTACCATAAGTCAGGTGCCCTTTAACGGGATTAATCTGGTTAAAACCGGATATTGACTGAGCAAGTGGAAGTCAGCACCCGACTATGGCCAAATGTAGATACATTGTATACAAATGTATGCACATTAGGGTGGTCCAAAAAGGCATGTGAAAAAGTAAAGTCGGCATTTTTATGCTCCCGCCTCCTAGAATAGTTCTTTATCGAAAAAATATACCCCTATGTTTTTATTTTGAAATAAAAAAATATTTAGAGGTCGATCAAAGCGCTCAAAGTTTTCCATGTACATATTTTATATGGGGATCGGAAAACTCGGAGATTCCCAATAATAATACCCAATTATTTATTTAACCATTTTTTCATAGTAACTATATTTTATAGGTCCCCTAAAACCCTCAAAAAATGCTATAAAATGGGGGATAAATAAAAAATCGTTAGTATTAAAAAATGGTTCAAGAAGCAATTGGATATTGTTATTGGAAGTCTGCTGAAGAGAACCAAAGTTTTCCGATCGGAATATATTGATTTTCAAGAATTCCGTACCATTTCTAAGAAAAGTTGTTTTTTCCCATATATTAATTACATGGAAAACTTTGAGTGACCTCTAAAAATTTTTTTTGATTTCAAAATAACAAAATAGGGATATATAGTTTTTCGATATAGAACAATCCTAGGGGTCAGAGCATTAAAATTCCGACTTTACTTATTTTGTACCACCCCAGTGCTCATGTATGTATGTTTTTTTTATTAGACCGTACCAGAAAAAAAAGTTCGGCGCACACCTTCGAATTTGCGGTATTTTTGCAAGGCATTTCCGATTTGCCATTTGCAGTGGGATCGGCAAGTATGATATATCGTATATAGTTTTTGTCTCGAGAAGACAATTAATAAAAATTTTTTTTTTTTATGCCTGAACGCAGGGGTAATCCGTTTTCTGCGAAGAAATTTTTTTCCTCCATACAAAATTTGGCCCCCTCTAATGTAGGTGTCACCGAGAAAAGTAAAAATGCGACCCCTAGGTTCGGCCAAAAAAAATTGTCTTGTAAAATATTTAGACGGCGAATTTTTTTTTCTTGCTTGTAAGATGGTACGCTCTAATGTATTAGCTTATTAAAAACTGCTTACACTGATTTGTTGGGGATTTATAGTAAATTTTAATGGTGTAACGTAAAGCGAGCAAAAACAAGTAGGAAAATGTATATATTTATTACTCGTAGAACAAAAGTGGGCCGTGAAGAGTGCTTCAACAAAAAGTGAGCTTTGTTATGCGATAAAAATATGTACATACATACATACATATACATATTTACATATAAGTACGTGTGAAAATTTGCATATTTTTATTGGTATGAAATGCCCTATGAACATGTGAATCTCAGCACCTGNTTTTTTTTCTTGCTTGTAAGATGGTACGCTCTAATGTATTAGCTTATTAAAAACTGCTTACACTGATTTGTTGGGGATTTATAGTAAATTTTAATGGTGTAACGTAAAGCGAGCAAAAACAAATATAAAAATGTACATATATGTATACTACTCGTAGAACAAAAGTGGGCCGTGAAGAGTGCTTCAACAAAAAGTGAGCTTTGTTATGCGATAAAAATATGTACATACATACATACNGACCGTACCAGAAAAAAAAGTTCGGCGCACACCTTCGAATTTGCGGTATTTTTGCAAGGCATTTCCGATTTGCCATTTGCAGTGGGATCGGCAAGTATGATATATCGTATATAGTTTTTGTCTCGAGAAGACAATTAATAAAAAATTTTTTTTTTTATGCCTGAACGCAGGGGTAATCCGTTTTCTGCGAAGAAATTTTTTTCCTCCATACAAAATTTGGCCCCCTCTAATGTAGGTGTCACCGAGAAAAGTAAAAATGCGACCCCTAGGTTCGGCCAAAAAAAATTGTCTTGTAAAATATTTAGACGGCGAATTTTTTTTTCTTGCTTGTAAGATGGTACGCTCTAATGTATTAGCTTATTAAAAACTGCTTACACTGATTTGTTGGGGATTTATAGTAAATTTTAATGGTGTAACGTAAAGCGAGCAAAAACAAATATAAAAATGTACATATATGTATACTACTCGTAGAACAAAAGTGGGCCGTGAAGAGTGCTTCAACAAAAAGTGAGCTTTGTTATGCGATAAAAATATGTACATACATACATACATACATATTTACATATAAGTACGTGTGAAAATTTGCATATTTTTATTGGTATGAAATGCCCTATGAACATGTGAATCTCAGCACCTGCTGTTTGAAACAGTCTAGCACTGGCCTATGTACATTCCCGAGCTGCAGCAAAGCGCCCAGGTTATCTTTATCCCGTAATTAGGTAAAAGGGATTTCTATCTCGCTAAGTCCTTCAGGCAGACACACAAACACCCTGACACGGAAACACAAACTCCCTTTGAGTGTGGAGAGACACCGTGATCTGTGCCTTCTGCGAGATCGGAGGGCCGTCGATCACCCACTTGCAAAACACAATGAACAGACAACCATCCTCAGATGGATAGCTAGGCTGCTACATACGCGGATTGATGAAACCGAAGTCGGTCTTATCGTGGGCTCAAAACTCCTGTAGAGGTCTCATGTTGCGGCGGCAACCTCTAAAGCTACGAGAGCGCTGATGGTGTGCAAACTTCTAGCGGGAAAAACCGGGAGATGCCCCCCAAGGATCCTTAGATGGGGTAGTGAATTGGGTATTCAGGACTTCTATGCCCAGACAGCAAGGAGATCTGGAGTACCTCCATTATGGAGGGACACGTCCAGGCGTGCACACTTCAGTGGCGCACATACGTCTCTAAGCCCGCCGAGAGTATTAAAGCAGGCGTATATGGCTCCAGTCTGAAACTTGCAGTGTGCTTTGGAACCTCTCCAAGCATCTGCCAAGCGAAAGTCTATGCCATTAGTCCCTGTGCAGAGATTGACCTTCGTAGGAATTATTGAAGTGAGGGGTTCCTTATTATTAAAGAAGTGATAGTTAGGCGGCATTTAGGGCTCTCTTATCCTTCGAGGTGAAATCTTCACTGGTACTGGAGTGTATAGAGAAGCTTAATGCTCTGGCTGAGAACAATGCCATCCAACTGATATGAGTAGCAGTGCACATGTAAGTCGAAGGAAATAAGAAAGCTGTTCAGTTAGCCAAATTGGCTGCTATCTCGACCCGTATGGGACCTGAGCATTTCCTTGCGATATGTCCCAACATAACGATAAAGGAAGTGGTGAGAAAGAAAATAGTAAAGTGAGAGAACTGCTCTGGTGAAACGCTATGGGTCTTAGTCAGGTTCCCCAAGGAGAGGCTAAGAATTATTACAACTATTTTGAGGGCTTATTGTTGGTCAAGAGTCCACTTGCATAAAGTAGGCATCTGGTCAAGCAACATTTATGGTCAAGAGAAGAGCACAAATACTCCCTACTTCCGCGATCTACATATTCTGAAAAGTTTAAAGCCTTTAAGGCCAACTGAAATGTTGTGATGAGCTGAGGGTACAGTATTTAGACCTATTGGATACAGTGCGTACTCNCATTCCCGAGCTGCAGCAAAGCGCCCAGGTTATCTTTATCCCGTAATTAGATAAAAGGGATTTCTATCTCGCTAAGTCCTTCAGGCAGACTCAAAGTCCCTTTGATGGAGAGACACTGTGATCTGTGCCTTCTTCGAAATCGGAGGGCCATCGATCGCCCACTTGCAAAACGCAATGAACAGACAACCATCCTCAGATGGATAGCTAGGCTGCTACATACTCGGATTGCTGAAACCGAAGTCGGTCTTATCGTGGACTCAGAACTCCTGTGGAAATCTCATGTTGCGGCGGCAACCTCTAAAGCTACGAGAGCGCTGTTGGTGTGCAAACCTCTAGCGGGAAAATCCGGGAGATGCCCCCCCCCCAAGGATCCTGAGATGGGGTAGTGAATTGGGTATCCAGGACTTCTATGCCCAGACAGCAAGGCGACCTGGGGTACCTCCATTATGGAGGGACACGTCCCGGCGAGCATACTTCAGTGTCGCACATACGTCTCTAAGCCCGCCGAGAGTATTAAAGCAGGCGTATATGGCTACAGTCTGAAACTTTCAGTGCCCTTTGGAATCTCTCCAAGCATCTGCCAAGCGAATGTCTATGCCATTAGTCTGCGTGCAGAGATTGACCTTCGTAGGAATTATCGAAGTGATAGGTTCCTTATATTAAAGAAGTGATAGTTAGGCGGCATTTAGGGCTCTCGTATCCTTCGAGGTGAAATCTTCACTGGTACTGGAGTGTATAGAGAAGCTTAATGCTCTGGCTGAGAACAATGCCATCAAACTGATATGCGTAGCAGGGCACATGTGAGTCGAAGGAAATTAGAAAGCTGTTCAGTTAGCCAAATTGGCTGCTTTCTCGACCCGTATGAGCAAACCTGAGCACTTCCTTGCGATAGGTCCCAATATAACGATAAAGGAGGTGCTGAGAAAGAAAATAGTAAAGTGAGAGAACTGCACTGGTGAAACGCTATGGGTCTTAATCAGGTTCCCCAAGTAGAGGCTAAGAATTATTACAACTATTTTGAGGGCTTATTGTAGGTCAAGAGTCCGCTTGCATAAAGTAGGCATCTGGTCAAGCGATCTACGCCACTTTTCTGACGCCGCTATAAAGACTTCATTGCACTCCGTCCTGAAGTGTGAGATCATTTCATGTAGAAGCTAGTGGTGCATAGTATATTTATGGCCAAGAGAAGATCACATGTACTCTCTACTGCCGCAATCTACATATTCTGAAAAGTTTAAAGCCTTTAAGGCCAGCTGAAATATTTTGATGAGCTGAGGGTACAGTATTTAGACCTATTGGACACAGTATTTATATCTATATCGAAGAGTCATTAACGTCTTTATGGCTAGCAACAACTTTGGGTGAAACTATTCAGAGTTAGCACTTTCACAATCTATTCAAAATATCAGTGCTCTTTAAAATTTACTTATCTCTTTAAAGTCAGTCAGCCCTCGCGACAATATTTCCGCACATTTGTGTATTGTTTTTTTTTTTTTTGTTTAAATTTTATTGTAAAATAGGCAACTCATCTTTCCCGAATAAAATATTAAGCTTGAGTGAAATCTTTATTCTAATCGAAGACGACCGACCGTTCCGGGATAAAACTGGTATGAACTGTTTGAAATTGGTATTTTTTGGATTTGCAAATTTAATATTGTTATTCTTTAGAAAACCTTGTTGTTGTTTACCAAACTAAACCAATCTACTAAAAACTGATTTACGCGCAAATTTCAATGCGATTTGGTAAATGAGTCAAGCAAAGATATGTACATATATATGTATGTATGTATGTGTGCATGGCTGTGGGGACAATTAGAATAGACGCGTAATCAGTTTCTATGCAAAATAAAAAAAAAAAACATTCTAGTATATATACATACATACATACAGTCAGTATCAAATGTAAGTGTACACCTTGTGCTACTNTTTTTTTTTTTTTTGTTTAAATTTTATTGTAAAATAGGCAACTCATCTTTCCCGAATAAAATATTAAGCTTGAGTGAAATCTTTATTCTAATCGAAGACGAGCGACCGTTCCGGGATAAAACTGGTATGAACTGTTTGAAATTGGTATTTTTTGGATTTGCAAATTTAATATTGTTATTCTTTAGAAAACCTTGTTGTTGTTTACCAAACTAAACCAATCTACTAAAAACTGATTTACGCGCAAATTTCAATGGGATTTGGTAAATGAGTCAAGCAAAGATATGTACATATATATGTATGTATGTATGTATGCATGGCTGTGTGGACAATTAAAATAGACGCGTAATCAGTTTCTATGCAAAATAAAAAAAAAAAAACATTCTAGTATATATACATACATACATACAGTCAGTATCAAATGTAAGTGTACACCTTGTGCTACTATAATAATCACAGTTATTTTCATGAAACATTTTTTTTTTCATTCAGTTTTGTAGCCCGTTCAATTTTAGTGCAAGTTTCATGTCGCTAGAAAATTTCGTTGATTTTTTAGTTTTTTTTTTTTTTTTGTGGAGGGTATTGCCCCTTCTCTTCCATATAACGCGTGATCAATATCTATTCTAGCGACTTGAAACTTGCACTTTGTTTACTAAAATTGAACGAGCTACAAAACTGCATACTCGAATTTTTTTTAGAAAATCCTACATACAAATTTCGAAATTTTGATGAAAATTGTTTGAATTTTTGTGAACTTTATATAAAGTGTGAAACTTTGATTTATATGGTTTATGTAATTGAATGAACTATGTTTCCATAAATAAATAATGAAAAAAAAATTGTTCATGGAAATAATTGTGAATATTATATAAGAACAAGGTGTACACTTACATTTGACACTGACTGTACATATGCTGTTTACTTATAGAAAATATACTTACTTTCTATAGATAAGCACTAACATTTGCATTCAATAGCAATAGAACATTGGTATGGGTTGTGGCTGCAGTAATCAAACTTATATACGCACATACATACATACATACATATTTACATACATACGTATGTACTCATTATAAATCAATAAATATTCGTTTGGATGTGCATTCGGGTGATCCAAAAACAGTAAAGTCGGAACTGTAATGCTCGCATCCCCTAGGATTGTAGTATATCGAAAAAAGTATACCCCTATTTTTTTTTAAATGTTTAACTAAACATTGGGTATTATTATTGGGAATCTCCTGCAGATAAACAGAGTATTCCGATAGAAAAATATTGATTTTTAAGGGTTCTATACCATTTTTACGAAAAGTTGTTTTTCCCCATATAAAATACATGGAAGACTTTAGGCGCTTTGGGCGACCTCTAAATATTTTTTGATTTTAAAATATAAAAAATAGGGGTCTACTTTTTCGGTATAGAATAATCCCAGAGGGTGGGAGCATACAAAATCCGACTTTACTTTTTCCCCACATGCATTTTTGGACCACCCTAATGTGCATCCTTCTTCAAAGAAAAAAAAATAAAAATTCTACAAGTCGGAAGTAACAGCATTAAGAGTTTTCGCAAAGGCCAGTAAATGAGGAAATCGGTACATTTACATACTGTAAAGTTAATACTTATACATATATTGGTTTATACAATAAAGGCAAATGATTCAGTAAAATCTTGTTTTAATAGGATCGAAGCTGATATGTAGTATCACATGGCTAACGAATTGGGAATCTTATCAATTTTGAATTGCAAAACAATTGCCGAAGCTACTGGCTAGTACGAGGTTGAGCTGAAAAGATCCTTGAAGAAGCAATGAGATCAGTTAAATAATCATACTATATTAATTCTAAACATTTCTGATACTTCTAAGGCAATATAAGCAAGCCTTAAAAGTTAGATTTCGAGAAACATTAAAGTTTGTTCCACGCAAGGGTGCCACAACATTTTTTTTTTTAGAATTTAAAATAATTAAAATTTTTTGGATTTACAAGAACGAATAGGTAGGTAATTTTTTAAGCTGCTAAAGTTAGAAGGACGAGGATTCGAGGATGTTATCGAGTTTATATAAGTGCTTAACATATAATTTTTCAAAAACAAATATTGCGAAATTGCAAGGATACAATTTTAACAGGACATTTTCAATACTTACCAGTCCTTCTGCACCTAAAAACTTGAATCGGCTTAAATTCTACAGAATTTCCTCTTTAATTTGATACCCATACTTTTTCTGTAAGCACATTTCTCTGAATTTTTAAAATCAATTTTGAATTACCGACGTCAGAGCGCAAAACTAAAAACCCAAATTTACTATATTTGGCCCATGGTTTCGCGAATATATTGACATTTATGTTTAAAATTAAGAATCCCGGGATCTTCGGGTCCTTAAAAAAGCCGGGATCCCGGGCCTTCCTAGTACATACATATGTATATGTAAATGTAGTTAAGTGGTAGTCTATTAAAAAACAGTTCAATTCATCAATAGGCTCATTGGTATTAACTGATTTTGTCTGGTATTATTTACATAGCTCATACGTTGTCATATAGTATTTCAAATAATTCAGCCAATACTTAGTGATGCGCATACCTTGTAGGAATATTTTTTGAAATAAATGCGGTTGAAAACACTACCTTAACTAGCACTGAGACGCCTAGGCTAGTACGCCTATCATTACTGTCTCCGGTGTATAGAATCTCAAATTCTGTTAAATAAGAGTGATGCAGCATCACAACAACAACACTTTTAAAAGGTTTCTTTGTAATTTTTCATTGTTCGATAGCGAATCTAAGGGGTTTATTTGGTCGGAATGTCAGAATATACATATTTGGTAATAAGGCGCGTAGTTGGCTATACCCGGCAGGCAAAAACCGTTCATCGTTCATCAACTCAAAAAATCATGCTGAAAGCGAAATTGAGTAAACCAATATACTCGTTATTACTCGAATTATTTTCAACGTAATTGACTTTAATTTCTTTAATATAAATCTATTATAATTGTTTTTCGAGTTTTATTTTTTATTTATTGCTCAGAAAATAGTCGCTATTTTTATAGTTCTATTCATCCTTATTTTAATCCTAATCTTAAGCTTAGTCTTAATCTTAATCAAGCACCACCACCTCCCTTTTTCCGTAGATTTTTCGTTCCATTGGCGTTTTTATTTACACTCAAGCGAGCGCAAAAAAGTTTCAAAAAGCTATTGCAGAGATGAGAGGTAATACAGGTTGCGGGAAAGAAGATTTCATGTGGTGGAGGTTTTTCAGCGAAGGTGTGGACTTTATTCCAGGAAAAATTATTACAGATACATACTTAGATCCTTGGTCTGCGTTTTGCCTCATCTATTGTCTCATCTATTAAATTATTGATACATTTAGCTCGAATTTTTCCTGTTGGGTTCGTGAGAGTACATATACATATGTACATATAAACAGGTATATACTATATATATATGTATGTATGCATGTACCTTTGATCATATCGAGTAGTTTTTACACACATTTTTTGTTTGAACTCTGTTTTCCCCTACTTGCTGCGATCACCAAAGCCGGCAATGTGTGTTTGTGAGCTCCTAATATATAGGTATGTATGTATGTATATGTATATCGCACGCTAAATCAAAAATAGTCACAACTCAAAATGACCCAAACCATCAGGAGAGGAAAAAACTGTTGCTCAAGTGGCGCAATTAAAGAAGATAGTGATGAACAGGGTTAGGATTTTAAGGCGTTTGTCTATTTTGTCTGCGTGGTGGTATCTGTGAACAAATTAAAGAATCATGTCTTCCTTGCTTAAAAATTTAAATTTAAATTTAAAAAAATTTTTTTTTTTTAATTTTTCTAAATTTTTACGAAAGTTTTTGAATATTGTAAAAAGCTGGAAACTTGTTTTTACACGGGTTTTGTTAAAGAATGAAATATATATTTAAAAAAAAAAATTACCAAAGTTAAATAACAAAAAAATAAAATGTGACAATTAATTTTTAGCAAAAAAAAACGACTTAAAAAAATATATATATATATATATATTTCATGATCCAATGATCGGATCTAAGCCACATTAGTATGGGACCACCTCTGAGTGTCTCAGATGCAAATTATCGAAATCGGTTGACGTGGTCCAAAGTTATGCGGTAACATACATAAAAAAAAAAAATGAAAAAATATTCCGACGAACTGATAAACTCCTCCTTTTTTGGAAGTCGGTTTAAAATTAAAATATAAATGCCTTTTTTTGTCTTTTTTTCAAAGCTCATTTTGACGGAGGGTAGCAATGTGGTCTTTGAGCTGATTTATTATAAAAAATCAAATTTGAAAAATTTTGAGTTGTGACTGTTTTTGATTTAGGCTGTACATACTCTTTTGACTTCTACCAGCTTCAGGCAGCTGAGCATATGGGAAGCATTCCAACCCAATGTTGTGACCACAATCAGTTGATCAACGGTCGTTCCGCCGCAATGATTACGCTCTCCCACTGTTTAGTCGCTTCTCTCCACAAAAGTCATTCATTCATCTCATTGGTGGTGGCATTCCCTACAATGCTGCCGTAATTTTTAAACATTTCCCTATTGTCAGCGATCGTTTGCTTACATTTGTATGTATTTGCATACAGATCGCATTTTCGTCCGTCTCCCTAGCGTGTGTTGAGTTAGTTTAGTTTATTGTGAGCTAATCAGTACCGCCGGCGGCTACTAAGTCTCACTACATTGTTGTTACTTTTATTTTTTATTTTTTTTATTAAAGTGTGAGTGTTGCTGCGTCGTTCTCTGTGCTTTGTTAGACTTAAAGAAGAGAGGGGGAAAAAATACAGAAATACCGAAAGAAAAACATTTATTTCGAATTAATATTTGATTTTTCAAAACATTTACAAGTTCAGATTCGTTTGAGGCGTGCGCGTGAACGGACGTTGTTAATTCGTGTTTAAGTAATCGTTGTTAAATATAAAAAAAAAATAAAAATAAAAAATAAATAATCAAGAAAGTGTTGATGCAAACCTGTTGTAATAGAAAATTAGTGTGGCGTATTAAATTTTATATGTAAATATTTAAGTGCAAAAGGTGGGTGAATGAAGTGTATGGAAAAATTCTTTGGTTTTAACACGTTCTCTTGTTGGTGAAATTTTTTAATTAGAAAAGCAACAAAAAAATCGATAAAAATTGTTAAATAGTCAGCTGCATTTTAATCAAATTTAGAAGCCAATTTTCGAAAAATATTTTTCAAACAATATTATCAGCAAAAACCCATACAAATAATTACTACTATTTCAAATGCAATTCGTTCTTATCAATTCTTTATAAGTTTTTGTATGCACATATTTGAGCTCATTCTTCAGTTTTGTAAGATTTTCTGCTCGTCTGGCAGAATTTGACACTATAGCTTAATGAAATGACGAAACTGCATTATTACACTTTTTTAGATTTATCAGAGAATATATGTACATACATATGTATCAAGATATATTAGGGTGCCTCACCAAAAAAAAAGTAGCGGTTTTTCCACCAGAATCATAAAAGTTATTACATTCTAACACTTCACCAAAAATATTTCGGAGTAATACTAAAATTTACATTAGCTCTACCGATTTGAAAATACCTCCAAAAGTTTGAATATTCTTATTCCGTTGATAAAATTTGTAAATATTGCATAAGCAGACCTTCTAAGCTTAAACTTTGTAACAACAGACGGTGATTTATTTATAAAATTTTTTTTTTTTTTTATAAAAACTAAATTTTTTGGGAAAATTTCAGAAATTCCTCAAGACACATTAGATACGGCGCCTCACCAAAAAAAAAAGTAGCGGGTTTTCCACCAGAATCATAAAAGTTATTACATTCTAACACTTCACCAGAAATATTTCGGCGTAATACTAAGATTTACGTCAGCTGTACCGAATTGAAAATACCCCAAAAAACACTCAATATTTTGATTCCCTTGATACAATTGTTAAACATTGATTACGCAGGCCTTTTAATTTTAAGTTCATGTAACACCTGAGGTAATGAATTGCAAAAAAAAGTTAAAAAAAAATTGATTTTATTTATAAAAAACTCGATTTTTTGATGTATTTTCTAATGGGCCCAACTCACGCAAATCTTAATGTATTACCGAAATATTTTGGCGGAAGTCTTAAAATAAATATGTATAACAAATTTTATAATTCCGATGGAAAAACAATACCGGTTTTTATTTGTATGGAGAGTGATGCTCCCTAATATACGTATTCGCCGTTCTTTTTTTTTTTTGATTTTCTTATTGTTTGTCTGGACGCTATGATCCATTGAGAGGTTATCTTTATTGAGCTCGTGAGCTGCCGTCCATTGTATTGGCTATTTTTAGTTATCAAAAGTTGTTTGGAGTGCTAAATGGGGTAAATGTACATATGTACATATTGTATAAGTTCGTATGTACATATGTACATAAATGAAACCTAATTACTGTTTCAAGCAAAGGATGAAAAAAAACACACAAAAAAAATGGATTCAAAAGGAAACAAAAGTATTTACCATCGAAGTACAAGAATACTTGTCGAAAGTGCTGCAAAATATAGTTACTCAGAGAAAATGGTGATTTGTTTTAATTTTCACAATGTTTTTAAAGTTAACATTTTTCTGTAAATTTTTATAAAAATATTTGTTTCACATATTCATAAGTTTTGAGTACTTATTTATGTTTTTCAAAGTAATTTTTATAAAAAAATAAGTGTAGTTCATTCTAAAATAAAAATAAGTTGATAAGAATCAACGTTAATTTGCAGCCACTTGCACTGCATACCCAAAATGTTTTTAAGAATTCTGAACAAAAAGTGTACAATTTTGATGAAACAGTTATTTTTTTTTTGAACTTATATGGCTTTTGTTAAGAAATGAACTATGTTTTTATAAAAAGATAATATAAATAAATTTTTGAAAAAAATAAATAAATTGTCAAAACTCAACAATATGTGGGTGACCGACCCTATTTATTATTATTATATATTATTATGTTTATCACCACATACTTTTACAAAGTTTCAAAATTTAAAACAAAATTTCAAAAAAATGTAACGAATCTCGAACTTTCTAATAAGAATTTTTAGAAAACTTTCATTGATGCAGTTTCGTAGCCCATACGAATTTAGTATGTATAAGCAAAAATTGCATAAGTGTAAACATGAATTTATCACAGAAGAAAATGAGCACGACAACACAAAAAACAAAAAAAAAAAATCAACTTCAGTCCACCGAAAAAATTTTGAATAAAAATCAACGCGAATTCTTAACTGCTTTATAGTTACGGCAAGTAAAATATTTTTATAAAAAATCAACAAAAAATTTTAATTTGAAAAGCATTGTGAATATTAAAAAAAAAATATAACCCCGTTGAGTCACTGTGTTCTACCTTTGATATATATGTTACCGGACAAACCCGATTTTAGAACAAACTAGTTTTGCCCAGGCTAAACCAGTTAAGCCTAGGCTTAGCTATTAGTTACTAGTATGAATATTTACACTTCGTTTATCCTGGGCAAAACTAGTTTATCCTAAAATCGGGTGCGGCCGGTAATGTATACCTTAAGCCTTAACAGTTAAGGTGTTAAAAGACTGAAAAAATTAAAACCGAACACATCATTGCGAAACAAGACTATTTTTATGCTGTTGTTCGTTAAACAATATAACCTATCCCGATTACTTTAGGCTATTAAAAAGAACCGTTGTGCGAACAAAGTTATAATAGGGCTATTCGCGATTCGGTGCATAAGAGCTGACAAATTTATGCAATTGCAGAAATATGCCATGGATTGTGAGCGACCTTTATTAAACTGTCATGGCAAGGCTTTTGCAAAACAATTTTTGTACATCAGCTTTGGTTTTGTTTATGAATGCAATGCAATTTTTATGCTATGGATTTTCGGTATTGCAAATTTGCCAAGCCATGACAAATGCAAATGCGTGTATTTTGTTTGTGTATTGCAAATAATTTGCAATACAAATTTGCAATGCAATGATGCTAGGCCATTTGCACCGGATCGCGAATAGCCCTAATATCAATGTGCACAAGTGTGTTCGGTTATAATGACACTCATCGTACTCGTACTTTCAAATTTACAAACATTAAACGCCACTCTTCTAAGTTTATTATGCTAGTGAAATATTAAAACGATAATAGTTGAAGTAAAATGAAAATTCTATCTACAAGCATACGCATAAATATTTGTTAGAACTCGTCGAACCTGTTTTCAAAAAAGTAAACAAATTTTACGATTACGACCAGTCTGTGTAAGGTTTGAAGAGTGTATACATAGTACCTATAGTAGATATACATACACATGTGTGTACTTATGTACATACATAGTTTGCATATCTAATGAGGCAATACAAATTTCTATGTTCAAATGGCTTTTTATATGTAATTGTACAATAAAAATGTCTAGCGCCAATCAAGAAGAAAACAAAGAATACTATAAAAAAATATGTATCTAAAAGAAAGCAACAAAAAGTTGGTGAGAGTTTTATAGTGCCTTTGTGGAATGGAAAATAACAAGCTAATAAAATTCTGAAAATTAGATAAACTTGGCTTAAGATTCTTGCTCTCTGAAAATGGTACGATTTGTAATGTTCTTCGCCGGCATTTTTAAATGAAAATCTGAAGTTTAGATATGGGTTTTTCTCTGCAATAACGACACAACTCAAATTATAAAAATTTTTAGAAAAGCCTATTAACGTTTTTGAATTTTATAATTTAGTAATAGTTTGTCTTGGAAAGGCCGCTATGGCTGAGTGGCTAGAGGTGCGTAATACCACTCTGTAGGACCTAGGGTCCGAGAAACATTTAAATTAGAAAAAGTTTATCAAACAGCGGTCGCCGCAATTAGTAATTAACGGTAATTGATACAGTGAATTTGAAATTGAACGCGTTTGAAATTAAGCGACAAATTATTTAAATTTGTTTGCTTGAGCTGAAACCACCATTTTCAGTTAGTTATATTAAATTATTATTGGATTAAACCGTGAGATTAAGATGAAACGTCAATGTGTTGGAAATTAAATTTTGTTCAAGAAATGTTTTCTCACTTTTTGCGATTTTTTGCAAACCAACAAAGTTATTGAGCAAATATCATTTTGAAAACATTTCAGTTCCTAATTTTTGAAAGTTCTAACTGTCATAGCTTTTGACATAAACAAGATACAAAAAAAAAACAGTTTGGATACTACTTTGAGGAGATTTTCACAGGCTTTAATATCGAATATATATAATAACCACTGCAGTCAGAAAAAAAAGCTTTTGAAGTTTTTGAAACTTTTTAAGATCAAGAAAATTATTTTTGCAGTAAAGCTAAATTAATGTTATTTGCGATGTTTAGACGAAGATTTTTCGTCCAAAATTTTTAATGTAGGGTGGTTTTTAACGTAGTTGGAAACGCAATTCTACGAAAAATTTACGATCGAGATATCGTTCGAATCCTTCCATAGAGTATTTTCATTTTTAGCTCAAATCATTTGGTTATAATGACAGAATGGGAATTTGGAGAAAAATTGAATGGGGAGGCGTTTGGATTAAACCTTATCCAAGCGCATCGCGGCTTGTTTTTATACAGGTAAATCGTCGAAATTGTGTTTTCTTGTTTATCGCCGATTTTCTTGGCACATTTTTAAGGAACCAGTATTTTAAGCTGGCTTGTGAAAAATGTTACTGCGATAGTTTATTTGGATCAGAGTTTTGAGCCAACGAACGTTTTAATGCCCCTCACATTTGATCTTATTTTAGCGGTCAGATTAAATATATATTAATAACTTCAAGGCATCTCTTAAGTTTAGCAAGATGAGCAGCAATTAAATTTTAAGGGAAAAATACATCTGACTTCAATGCTCATATAAAAATTTAGGAATACCGTTAACTTCTTCATGACACAATGATCGCAACTGAACCAAATTAGTATTGGACCAACCTTGAGGTACCACCTTTCCGATAAAAAATAATAATTGAAAACGGTCCACGTCGGCCAAAGTTATCCGTTAACAAACAAAAAAAAATATTCCGTTGAATTGATAATCTTCATTCTGTTTTCAAGTCGGTTAAGAACAATAAATTTCCTAGTAAAATTTTATATTTTTATTAATCTTCTATCAAAAAGGCATCTTAAACTACACCTATAGCTAGTTAGTTGTTAAAATATTGTTTGCAAGACAACGAAATGTTGCTTTAAAAGAAAAATGGAACACATCGACTTAGGTTACTTTAATTGATAAGCGCAGATTTTATTCCTTGATTTACTATATTTGCATTTTTCAAAATTTTATACTTCGAGTTGTAATCCCCCGTTTCCAATAGTCACAGACTGCAGCTAAATCTTGGTGGAAATGAACTTCAACTTTAGAGTCGACTTTAGTTCGACTATGAATATGCCCAATGACTCGAAATGTCTGCAGCTGAATATTTTTTTTAGTTAAGAATTTCGACTGTTGTTATCTATTTTACATAACAAACTGTATTTATTCTACATTTTAATCTTTACTCATCTTTTTCTCTCTTTGCAGTGGTGTAAATATATTTTGATTGAAAGGCCGTCGAAAGCAATTACCGCTTATAAATCGAATTATTAAATTTTTTTGAATGAAAACAACATTCAGTCAAAAGTTTTGTCACTAATCTACAAATAGAAAATGGCATACTCAACAGCAGCCAAATCAGTCTTCATCTCGATAGCTGTGATAATAACAATATTTTGCAGTTTTATCGCATCAGGTAAGCAACAATTGGTGAAAATCGTATAAATATACTATCGCTGAATAGTGGTGACGCAAAGCATCGTTCAAATTACATCGTTTTTATTACTTACACAGGCACATGCACAAATAAGAAAATACAAAATAAACGTTGGAGTAGGCAAAACAGTCAGTCTCACACTAAAATTAGTAATTTTATTTATTTTGCAAGTACAGTGCGAATATATAGTATTTGATCTAAGTTGACACAATTTTCTAGTTGCAGCCACTTTTTATAAACCTTGTTTTGGTACTTACATATTTACTAACTGTCAACCGCATGGCTACATTTTATTGCATTCTAAATTGCAGTTGTAAAAAAGTGTTGCAGCAGTACTCCTCTACTCACGTGCAAAGATATGGTGAGGGTATTCACGATCTTAAAAAAAAAAAAATGAATTAAGGACTCTTTGCAGCGCTCAAATTTTCTTTAATCTGTTTGCAGATTGTCAAAATGATGTGTTTGATGTAAATTTGTTTTTGTTCTAATTCTTTGATTGTGCGTATGTTTGTTAGTGTAGCTCTGTGTTTTTCGGCTGCTGCTACCACCTTGTATGAATTCGCCTTGGTATGCATACCAAGAAAAATTACATCAAGAAAAATTACAGGAAAAGGAAAGTACCTTTTCAAGCAACAGAAAAAAAATGAAAAATAGTTGTGAATTTTCAACGCGACAACATTTTTTTAACAAGTTTTTGCTTGCAGCTACGCCCGTGGGGAGTACGATTTAATGTTATTATTTCACAAAAAAAAAAGNTGCATACCAAGAAAAATTACATCAAGAAAAATTACAGGAAAAGGAAAGTAAAAGAAAAAAAGTTATAACACCGAAAATAACTAATTTTATATAAAAATTGCTTATGGTATCGAGGCTTCAAAATGCGGATAATGTGTCTATTTGCAACTAAATTGGCGAATTAAGTATACAAAAAAAAAATAACATTTCGTAGCAATTTTTTTTATTTTTATTTATTTTTAAAAGTGGAAATTCTTTACAAAAATGCGTTTGAATAAGATTTTGTTTTTTATCTAAATTTTATTGGTAATTTTATTTAGCTTAAGCGTAATAAACAAATTTCCAATTTGGGAAAGGTGAAAATCTCACCAGTAAAAACGAAAGCAATTCCATTTCGCCAATGTTAATTTAAATTATTATAAAAATTTATTTAACATATTTCGTTTGTCAGCCATGTTTTAGTATTTCTTTAAATTGAATTTAACGTTCAAACAAAATATTTTCGAAAGAAAGAATTTTCCATATGTTTCGTTTAAATCCATACTGTTATATTTCATTTAGGTAACTGATTAAATTCAATTGAAGGGGTTGCCACTTTTTAAGATATTTTCGAAATAACCCATTTCTTAAATTTTTTTGTTTGAATTGACATCATTTTGTAATGTTTCTTATTATTAAATTTAATACGATTTTTAACAGGTGACAACACTCTTTAAAATGTTTTCCACCCAAAGCTTTTATAATGGTGATGATAAGTTCAAGTTCTTTAGCCAATATAATATAAAATACCAATGAAATTATTTTTTTCTAAACTTGAAATTTATATTATGGCGTAGGTTTAATTAACAAGAATCAGTTTCGGGTACCGAAATGGAAGTATTGAGTACCGAAATTTCCTAAACAGCTGGCGGGCCCCTATAAAAATATTTGTGAAACAAAGACTCATTAAAATTCTCTCCTTTTATAACCTTATCAAAAAGTTTCGATTAACTTTTGATTTAAATTGCTTTTAACTTTTTGAATAGCTGACAAACCTCCAAAAAGAATTTTCTCTAAATAAATCGGCTTTGAATTACACCTTCACTGGTGTGATATTTACGTTAGCTTATTATTTAATTGACTTTAAGTTTGTTAACGGTAACCGCCTTAAAAACAGTTTTCGAAATAAATTGATTTGGAACGCCTTTCATTTCACACCCCGATTGTTGTCATATTTTATATAACTGTTTAATTAATTGACTACCTTTAGAAAGAGACGGCGACTTCCTCAATAAATATGCTATGCATTTCGTCGGTGCTACTGTCACGTACGTTCTATGTCGCTTAATATCTCTGGTGCTTAATTGATCTGTTATCTGTATCTGATCGCTTCTGGCAATCGTTCATCTTCATCAGCCAAAAGTAAATATAGTTTTGTCATTCGTTTATTAGGGTGTAACGATTTGCACATGCATTACGGTGGAAGTAAGAGACCATCTAAGTGCCAAGGGTACTATAACAGACATAGACCGTTTTGCGACGATATGTTAATCCAGATTATAGCATATCTGTGTGCCAAATTTCATTGAAGTATGTCTAGACGTTTTAGCGTGAAAGAGCAACAAACATACTCACTCACTCACAAACTTTCACATTTATAATAATATTGGTATCAGTATATTGCTTTAGTATTATTAGTAGGGTGTATGTATGTGTGTACTTACTCATGCTTTGCTATTCCCTTAAAAATATTGTTAACGATATACAATTTAAGACATATGTACATATTACAGCACTTCACTAATCATTGTGAATCACCCAAACAATTTTACAATGGCGCCAACGTTAAGCAGCTAAATGAGATATCCATTCATTAATCATGTTTGTTTTATTTTGCTTCGACTTAAATATTTAAATTGCACTACTGCTTTTTAACTAGTTTTCGTCAGGTTCAAGTACACTTTACTAGCGGTTAATTATAAATAAATATTGAATTGCAAAAATCACTTACATATAGGCGGTCCTCTGCAATAATGACAAAATTCAAAATATAAAAATTCAAAAAAAAAAAAACTGTTACTAATCGATTTACAACCCTTACTTAAGTAAGCAGTAAGGATTTTCATGCGGCCGAGCGGCCATCTTGACCCTGTCCAATGGGTTCATAACCTCCTTGCAGGCTTTCGAGAAGTTTGCTGACACTCCTCAATGACAGCGAAGTACTTTTTTTCTATCCATGTAGGCTATAACCATTTGGCGGAATCAGTCGGTCTCCTTCGAGAGCGGTAGGAAGTACACACATACTTACATAAATCTTAATAGAGAGTTATGTAGCCACCCTGCAGGGAAACAGCGGATTAGTGAATCAAATTTCGATTTCCGTACTAGATCTGAACCAGTCCAATTGCAACTAGATCTCCCCCAGTTGAAAAGCAGCGAAATGTGGTACTTTAAAAAAACTGTTTTATTTAGTTTTTTTTTCATTAGAAATCTATATCTAAGGTGACGGTAAAGATAAAAAGTCCTGGACTAGTCCCGAACTGGCTTGAACTAATCCAGAATCAGAATTAGTCCCGAACTAACGCCGCAAAAGTATCGAACTAGTCCTAAAATGGACCCGGAATTATGCCGAAAATGTCACGAAACAGTCTCGAACTAAATAGTACATATGTACTATATCAACTAGCAGTGTTGCCAGAATAGCTGATTACTGATTTGTTTTCATTTGTACTCTTTCTGAAATCGTCTTGGCACGCGCGTGCAAAGTTGATTAGACATCAAAAATCTTTTTTTTTCAGAACTACAAATTTGGCTTTTACTTATTTAAATACAAATAGACAAGAGTGTCATCTAGGGTGTCAAATTATTGCTAAGAACCTAAGCACTAGGCCACACATAAGTAAAAAAAAAAAAATCGTCACAATCCAGAAGCTTAATTTAGGAGGAGAAAAATTATGAGCATACGCACCTAATTTTATAAATAAATACTTTACTATATGCAAAAAATAAAACGAGGAGAATATTTAGGTTTTTGTTTTCTTCGAAGCTTTTAACTAATTTCAAATTTTGCTTTGGCATTAAAAAAAAAAAATTTTGCTCTACACGTGCCTAGGTACATATATAAGTATATATCTTACATATAGTATGTATGTATGCACATGAGGGTGGAGCGGAAAAAACTAAATTTTGCGATTTCGAAATTCGAATAGTGCGGAAAAATTGGGTAACATGAGCCTATTGAACCGCTTTAAGCCGTTTTGCGATCGGATAATACACTTTTATACCTTTGTTTAAAAGATTTTCTAGAAAGAACTTAAGTATGCAGTTTTGCAGCCCATTAAATTTTAATAATCATTTTTCCCTAACAAAAAATAAACAAAAAAAAAATGAAAAAATCAATGCGATTTTTTAGCAACTTCAAACTTTTTCGTTAAATTTATTGGGCTACAAAACTGCATACCCAAAATCTGTCTAAAAAATATGTAAAAAAATATAATAATAAGCATGATGATGAGGAATTTTAAAAATTCTTCCTTGGGGCCAACGTAAATATTATCAGAATTTCGGAGTCGAACAATTTATTTGTTTGCTCCACCCTAATGCAAATACATACATACATATAAACATTAAAATGCTATCTACGTAGGCATTTCTACGTATTTCAGCCTATTTGTAGAAACGTGCTTTTATTTCATTTAAAATAAATTAATTTTATTTGTGCAAAAGAGTGTGCCGAAAACAAAAGCGTCAAACACGAATAAGCAGCTGTGTTGAGGCGCCGATGCGAAACGCTGTATAGTACAATAAACTATATGTACATATTGACACTTTGACCGTTATGGATGATTAGCTCTGTAAAATTGCCAGAAGGCAACAATAAGAAATACCAAAAATCAGAGGCATAAAAAAATCTTTAGAATACATATAATAAAAATAAAATTTAATTGAGATGAATAGTAGTTTATTATTCTAAATAATGAAAACGTATAAAAACAGTTTTAGCGCGCCTGAAAATATAAACATATACACATACATACATTCATATCGTTACCTATAGGTGAAAAGTTTCCAAGTCCATTTTTTTTGAAATTATTCGGGAGAGACGAAAAATGGATGTAATTTACAATTACCCGTTATTATGCATCTAAAACAAAATTTTGAAAAAAAGTGAACTTGGCCCCTTTTCTCATTTAGGTAGCGATATGTACCTACATATGTAAATTGCTGTTCGCGAAGTGATGATTTTTATCACTCACTGTGTGTAATTTTCTTTAATTTTCACTGCCCCTCTTTATAGAATGCAAAATGGCCCACTAACTGGCGCTGCTATAACCCTAAATACATACATATATCTGAACACGTGTATTTGATTCCCACAGTAATGCTAATTACTGAAAACAATCCTTTATTAAACAAAAGTCATCTAGCTTTTGAATGTCAACTCGAATTCATATCGAATAATTAAAATTAAAACAAAATGCTCTAGCACGCAATGTATAAATAAATAAATTGTACATTAGACTGAC
>NW_016158739.1:27765-48034 GCF_001687245.7 Rhagoletis zephyria
TTTGAATTTATAGAAAACAGAAAAAATTCGACCGTCAAGCAAGAAAGATTGATTTTTATTAATTTAAATCAGCACTCCTACAAACAAATTTTTTCTGCATATAAAGTCCATTAAATACTCCGACAAAAATTTGGTGCTTTTTCGAGAAAAAACGCAATTTTTTGGGTTTTCGTGCTTTTTCAAATTCAAAACTTGGCAACACTGTACTCTAAAACTAAACTAAAAAAAAACTTTATTGTCTTTAAATTTTACAGAATTTTCTCTCTCATTTGGTACCCATATTGTTATTCTACATTGCATTGATTTTTTGTTAATTGTTTTTTGAATCCATCATATCGTTAAAATTTCAAAGTCCTTTGAAAAAATCCTGACGTCAAAGTGAAAAACTAAAACCGCAGTTTTACTATATTTGTAGGTTAGGTAGTGGGAAATTTTAGAAATTTAGACCTATATTTGTGGAAAATCGGCGATATTTTTGACGAAGAAGCGGTGAGCGATTTCGTGAAAATTAAAAATTGCTTTGAGCAACCTCTAAACGATCAAGGTGAAATATCTTGAAGGTGTTCTGGTTACTAAATTTGGTTGGAGGTTGAACATTGTGGAACGTGCAAGAAAGCTCTCGGCGGCTCTCTATGCAGCAAAAATACCGCTAGGGGCAACAAATGGAGATTGAAGCCAACGATTTTACAGTGGATGTACATTATAGTCCGACCTATACTTTCATTTGGTCTGATGGTCTGCCCCAACTAAAGATTAAAAACTAGCGGAATTCAGAGGTCAGTTGCTGTTGGCGCAACGGCTCCAATGGGATTCTGCCTAACGGAGGCTCTGAACGCTTTGCGGGATTTATTATCGATAGATCTTTTTATCGAAAAGTCAGCGTTAGGCTCCTGGATAGAAATGCTATTTGGGCACAGTGGAACCACAAATAGACTTCCAGCTGATATAAAAACGCTGCCTACCGACTACAGCATACTAGAGCTGTAGCAAGCTGTATGTTTTCGCTACTGAGTAGCGAAAATTTTCGTTGCATACCAAGGACCTGCAGAAACCACAAACCCTGCACAAAATACCAAAGCCGCAGTGAATGGATACGGTGGGAAATCCTGTGCTTGAAGGGCATGGCTGTCTCTACAGATGAACCAAATCTGGAATGAGGGGTAGGTGGTAGGTGGTAGGATTTCCATTGAGCAACTTTGTGTAGAGATACCCTTTCATCCATCAGACCAAGCCAGCCATCCTTTTTGCAGAAAGAAAAGTTTGGAATTAAGTAGGCGGTAACGAAAAGGGGATATCTCGCAAATGAACAGTTTCCCAGAGAGTCAGGCGTTATTTCCGGCGCTCTCCTCCTTTTCGGCTAAATATACCCCAACTCATGAAAGACTATAGGATAAATTCGAAATTGCCAAAAATATACGGTCCTCCGTGCAGAGGGACATATGTATGGATGGGATAGTCTCGACAAAATTAGACTGCCACATTGTAACCTTAAGACAAGTTTGATCGAATTGCAGCGTTCTTTTGCCACTCGGCTACAAAATAATACAACTTAAATGCATACATTTCACCTCACCAGACCGCGCTTACACGTCAAATGCTTGACATTTGCCAAATTAACAGAAGTAACAGTAAATGTAGTAATTGTAAGCCACAATTGAGCCAATTTACCGCTATCCACTTGTCATTTGTGAAGCATTGTACTTTGTTCGTTGGTAGTTTAGACAGTTTCATGCCACTATGCAACAATTAGCTGCACATTTATCTACTCATGTTGATATGTGCGTACATACATACATATGCAGATTGTGGTAAGTTAGCGCAATTTGTTGCAAGTATTTAACAGTAAGTTGAAAAACTGACACTTTCCACTTCAAGGTCAATGCTCACATTTCTAAAAGGAAAATGAAATGGTAATTAGGCTGTCCTTCTATGCAGCTAATTTGAATAACTTAAACTTGATGTAATGAAATATATATAAGTGATATACAATACAATCGCCAATTGCGTTTTATGGAAATTAATTTTAAATTGACATACACATAACCAATTAATTGAGGTTAGGAGACCTCAAAACAAACCAAAAATCTAAGGTGCAGTTTCCTCCCCGGTGCATATTTATTGAGTCATCGACAGCTAAAAATAAACCGATTGAAGCACTGATTTTCGGCTCATAGAAAAAAAACGCATTTCGTTCCAAAGGTTACAATTTTTGTTATTAAAATGAGCTGCGCTAAATGGCCTCTATCTATCATAATGCAAGCTTCCATTCTTCAATTCTTTGTTTTTATCGGGGATGGAAAATAATCCTAATTTTTTAAATTTGAACCAAAAAATCAATAAGTTTTAATCGTCGTAAACTTATTTTAAATATATTCACGTATTTGTGTTCGTACGACCCACTGTAAGTTACAATGATTTTAATTAATAAAGATTAAAAATAATAATTAACACTTTTGTTTTATTTGTTCACTCAAAGGTAAATATTATTACCTGATTTTTATCTTTTCGCTCAAAGATAATAATTATTTTTGAGTTTTATTTTTTCACTTAAGAGTAATGATAATTCAAAAAACTGAAGTAGCAACACCCTAATAAAAGGAATAAATCCCAAAATTTTCAGGCCAAAATTTTTGTCCAGGCCAGGCATGTCAAATATCATTTAATGGATATTGTCGCCGATTTGCGGCGTGACGACCTCTTTGGGCGATCTTGACATTTGCAGTCACTTGTGCCAGTACGGCCACAACGAAACCCAGTAAAGCACTTCTTAACCATTGCAATTGATAGTGCAGAACACACATATGTAGTATTTATCAAGCCTTTCCTTGGTTTCGGTAATGGATTTACGAGGTTTTCGCCTTTCAATGTGTGTCAAAAATTATACAATGATCTATTCAAATTAAACGATTATATGTAATAATTATTCCTGATCGAAAATAAAAATACAAAATAGAAATACAAAAAAAGGAACGTTTTTTACCGAAAAAAAAATCCGAAATAAAATCTTTTTTGCTAAAACAAAAATGCAAAAATTAAGGATTCAGTTTGACGAAACAAAATCTAAATTAAATGATTATATGTAATAATTATTCCTGATAGAAAAAAAAGATTTTGCAATTATCTAAAAAGGAAAATCTTACGAAAAACTCTACAGATAACTTTATCGATAAATTTATGCAAGCGGTCGGAATCACTTCGGTAATTAGGCCTTTAGTACTATATGGAATACTTGTATGGTGGCCATCAACTCAAAAGGCTAGTCACATAAAACTATTGAGTAAGGTTCAAAGAACCGCTTTTTATGCATCTCTGGTGATTTAAGGACCACCCCAAACAAGGCGCTTGAAGTGATAAGAAATCTACCTGCTGTAAATCTGTTAAAAAAAAACACGTCGCCGCCGCTTCGGCTCAGAGTATAAAGTATGGCTTTATGAAAGGATTGGCGGTTTGGCTAGTTGTGATCAAGAAATCGACTACTCTGCCCCTGACTCACCTTCGGCAGGCTCTTCAAGATGAAAATCCCGTCAAGAAGAGAGTGGCAAACATCGCGTAGGCAACGATAATATCGGACAGCTAGGCGGCCATCAAATCATTTAGTGCGATCAAATGTTGCACAAGAATGCCTGGTAGCCATAAATGAGATTAGCACCGTCTTCAAGGTCAGACTCATATTGGTCTCGGGACAAAGAGATATTGTAGGAAATTTCATTGACCATTCTCCCATAAATTTTGTAGAAGTTGCAAGGATGAGGAAGAGGAAAAACAGTAGAACACTTCTTCTTCAGTTTTCCAACTTTAGCTAAGAGCAGTGCAGGCTTTTAATGGAAAAAACTCTTTTAGCGCGCTCACGGAACTATCCAGTGTAGGAATAAAAGCAATCCTACGCTTCGCAAGTGCTTCAAGATAGTTCCTTGAAATATAGTCAAAGAGATTTCTGTGTTTCGCAGTGGCAGCACAAAGGACCTGCAGGGTCTAAACGAGTTTGGATTGACTGCCACATTAACCTAACCTAAATGATGGAAATATAAAAGAAGAAATGCATCAACTATTTTTAATATAATTATTTAATTTTAAGTCGTATATTAGATTTATCCCAAACTCTATAACTTCTTATTTACTTCAAATCTGACCTCACTTATGTATACCTCTTTCTTTTTCTCTCTTCTATAGTCGATGCCATACGTTGTCACCAATGTAATTCCCATCTGCAGGAGGATTGTAATGCGTTACGTTTAATTACACCACGTGCGCCGCTTGACGATCAATTCCTTGAAGAGTGTTCAGAACCAAATATGTTTTGCCGCAAAACAGTTACAACAATCGAAGTGAGTGGTGAGAATCGCGTCATACGCAGTTGTGGCAAGCTGGAAAGCTATGTAGGTGAGAAGAAAGACTATTGTTTTGATGCTGACAATGAGGGCTACAAACAGACCATCTGTACCTGTTATGAGGATGGCTGTAATGCGGCACCACCACGTCTGGCCACTGGCGACCACATGACCATGTTGAGTGCGACTGGGTTGTGTGTATTGGTGGCACGTCTGTTGCGGATTAGTGCTTAGATAGCGTTAATGTATGTGGCAAATACTATATGGAGATACATGTGGATGTAAGGAATACTAAATTTACATTGTAGGATAATGAAAATTGGAAATGCTTTGCGCTAAAAAGCTGACGGCTGAGAAATGTTTAAAGTCTATTTCGATGCTTTTTTTTAATTTTTTTTTTTGTTTGGTATAAGTCTTCATTAAAGCAAATGTAACTTAATGTGCAAACTTTTGGACTCGATTTATAAATTATCACTTAATAAAATTAATGCATACATTTTCTAGTAGAAGTAAGTTTGAATGTACACGACGGTTTTTTGAAAACTTTTTCATGATTTCTTTTGCAACAAATGTAATAAACAATTTACAAATATTAAAAATATAAATATATTATATTAAAATGCGTTTCAATGGGCTTAATGAATAAATGTGCTTTACTACATGAATAGCAGTCGGAAAAATTATTACCTCATATATCGATAAATTATCGATAGTTATCGAAGGATACTGTTATAGTAACTCTTGTAAACAATTCTATAGTTACTTCATCGATAGATAGTCATAATTTCTTCGATAAATTTGAATACTGACATTTGATCGACAAATGTACATACACTATATCGATAAATAGAAAGTTTAATACATAGGTATATAAAGGTTATTTTAAATTAAGTGAAAAGCAAAGATATACAGCATACAAAAACTCTGCTATTTCGATGCAGTTATCGATAGTATAGGTGAAAATGTATTTATCTAATAAGTCTACTAATAGCTTAATCATTATACCGACATACAGTTATCGATAGATACAACTGATAGTATCTTCAGGGAACCACTCTACGGACTACTTTATCGATAAATATAGTCCAAATTTCATCGATAAATATGTATATCGATTACTTGATCGAACAATATACCTGTATCGGTAAGTAAATATCCAGGTATTTGGGTAACGCTTAGTATATAAATACTAAATATAGTATTTATTTTTAAATGGTAAAAATATGTATGTAGCAAAATAAACACTTCAATTGTTATATATATTTTTTTTTGTCGCAAAAATTATTGCTATCGATAAATTTATCGTTATCTAATGGCATTTATCGTTGCAGTCACCGAAATATACAGCAATAATAACTTTATCGAATAACTCTGCAGAGAAATTTATCGATAGATACAGATATAACATCGTCGATGATATAAAACATACATACGTACAAAGATAGCATGGACGAGCATTAATATATCGAAATATTTCTGAATTAGGAAAACGCAAACGCCAGTGGCCTTGAAAATTATAGCTAAAAAAATTTATAGTTAAACTATGTATGTGTATCATTCGCACTTAGATACATAATTGNCTTCAGGGAACCACTCTACGGACTACTTTATCGATAAATATAGTCCAAATTTCATCGATAAATATGTATATCGATTACTTGATCGAACAATATACCTGTATCGGTAAGTAAATATCCAGGTATTTGGGTAACGCTTAGTATATAAATACTAAATATAGTATTTATTTTTAAATGGTAAAAATATGTATGTAGCAAAATAAACACTTCAATTGTTATATATATTTTTTTTTGTCGCAAAAATTATTGCTATCGATAAATTTATCGTTATCTAATGGCATTTATCGAAATATACAGCAATAATAACTTTATCGAATAACTCTGCAGAGAAATTTATCGATAGATACAGTTATAACATCGTCGATGATATAAAACATACATACGTACAAAGATAGCATGGACGAGCATTAATATATCGAAATATTTCTGAATTACGAAAACGCAAACGCCAGTGGCCTTGAAAATTATAGCTAAAAAAATTTATAGTTAAACTATGTATGTGTATCATTCGCACTTAGACACATAATTCAAACTTTGCCTTTCAAGAGTATTTTTTTTATAATTCACCTACAAATATTTTATATTTATTCTTAATTGATACAGTTATTCGCTTTTTAAGTAAGTACATACTTCACTACTCGCCCACTCGCCCAAGCACAACCACGACCTTTTGTCTTATGTCTTGTCTTTTCTTTTTCACTACTTACATTTAATGGCTTTTTAATGTTCTTCGTTCCAAGTGTAAAGTGCNTTTTTAAGTAAGTACATACTTCACTACTCGCCCACTCGCCCAAGCACAACTTCGACCTTTTGTCTTATGTCTTGTCTTTTCTTTTTCACTACTTACATTTAATGGCTTTTTAATGTTCTTCGTTCCAAGTGTAAAGTGCTATTTTTTTTTATTACCGTTGTTGTTGCTTGAGAGTGCATTTAATTTGCAATGCAACTATTTTTATTGTCTAAATGAATATCAACGAGTTTTAAGTGGAAAATTGTTTACTTCAAGTTGTGCAAATAAATTTTATAAGTAAGTGATGGATGGAAAATTAATTCTCGACTTGGTATCGATAGAAGAAAAATTAATCTAAAGAGATACAATTTTTCACCTGAGAAGGCCTTCATATGCCCCTGCTATTTACCACCAGCGGATACCACGTTGAATATCTTCAGGGCATCGCAGTATCTTTTTCTCGAAGACTATTGTAGTCTGGATGTAAATAGACGACAGTGCAGTGGTATAAATAGTCATTATTAAAAGTTATGTATATGGTTTAGTCAAGTAAGACTAGGCAGTGTTTAGTCTATTCAGCAGATCTAATGCTTTCGCCGTGTTATAGTCAGGTCAGAGTTCCCTCGATATTTTACAAGCCTGTATATCTCATTATCTGCTTCTAGCCAATTAAAGGTGTTACCGCTTCAAATTTGTCAAAACAGCCTTGTGCCTTCACCAATTCATCAGCTCCGTTCTCGGTTTCGACGCGCCTATGACCGAGAACCGCGTCAAAAAAGATAATCATTGACGGAGGCACCAACCGTAGAATACATTTTTACCTTGATTTTGTGGTCGACGCTAGTCCTCAAAAAAAAAAACCGGAGCTTCGGCTAGTAAGATACTTATATCCTTTTCCAGACGAAGGATCAGCGTGGCATCGGAGTATCCGTACACTGTAGTCCATCTTTAGAAGAGAGGCCACATTGTTTACCTAAGCCTAATGACCCACTGTAAANAAATAAATTTTATAAGTAAGTGATGGATGGAAAATTAATTCTCGACTTGGCATCGATAGAAGAAAATTTAATCTAAAGAGATACAATTTTTCTTCTGAGAAGGCCTTCATATGCCCCTGCTATTTACCAGCAGCGGATACCACGTTGAATATCTTCAGGGCATCGCAGTATCTTTTTCTCGAAGACTATTGTAGTCTGGATGTAACTAGACGACAGTGCAGTGGTATAAATAGTCATTATTAAAAGTTATGTATATGGTTTAGTCAAGTAAGACTAGGCAGTGTTTAGTCTATTTAGCAGATCTAACGCTTTCGCCGTGTTATAGTCAGGTCAGAGTTCCCTAGATATTTTACAAGCCTGTATATCTCATTACCTGCTTCTAGCCAATCCAAGGTGTTACCGCTTCAAATTTGTCAAAACAACCTTGCGCCTTCGCCAATTCATCAGCTCTATCATCGGCTTCGACGCGCCTATGACCGACAACGGTGTCAAAAAAGATAATCATTGACGGAGCCACCAACCGTAGAATATATTTTTAACTTGATTTTGTGGTCGACGCTAGTCCTAAAAAAAAAAACCGGAGCTTCGGCTAGTAAGATACTTATATCCTTTTCCAGACGAAGGATCAGCGTGGCATCGGAGTATCCGTACACTGTAGTCCATCTTTAGAAGAGAGGTCACATTGTTAACCTAAGCCTAATGACCCACTGAATAAATTCAATTTACCAGCACGAGTTTCNAAAAAAAAAAACCGGAGCTTCGGCTAGTAAGATACTTATATCCTTTTCCAGACGAAGGATCAGCGTGGCATCGGAGTATCCGTACACTGTAGTCCATCTTTAGAAGAGAGGCCACATTGTTTACCTAAGCCTAATGACCCACTGTAAAAAATTCAATTTACCAGCACGAGTTTCATACCGAAGGTGGCATTAGCAAGTACTATTCATTCTTTGCCTTCAACCATGCCCAAGGCAAATTCTTCCTTAGTGATGGCATTGCTTATTATGAAAACCACATTTTCCAGAGTCGTTTCATAAATTTTTTCGCTTGATGGGCCGGGTTGCTGCGAAGGCAAAGGGTGGTGCTGAAAACGTCCCCCCTTAGAATGTGAAGCTTACCTAGTCTTTCCAGACATTTAAGCATGAAAGAGGTCTGAAAAACTTTTGGGATCTATGTAGTCATTCTTACCAGTCTTACAGATGATGGCGATTTCGTTTAGTCTCCATGATTGTGGAATATAAGCAAGTGATATGTACGCAGTGAAATTCTTTTTCGAGGTCGCGAACCGGAGCTCAATGCCGTTTTTGAGTAAAGTAGGTAAGAAACAATCCGGAAAAGGCTATTTGAAGTTGTTGAGGGGATGTGCAAGCATAGACGGATTTGTAAAAGAGTATGCAGTAATACAGAAAGGGTCTCAATCTTTGTCTCCTTAACGAACTATCCGGCCTCCTTTTTTAGCACTTTTACCAGCCTAGCCAGTTGACTCAAGGTTTAAATATATCTGCAGTATTCAGTAAAGGAAGCTCTTTCCGAAGCACGAACTAGCTTCTTGGACTATCTTTGTGTGCAACGATAGCCTATCTAAATATTATTTTTTGGGGCCTGGTTATAAAATTCGCTCAGCTTCTGAAGCTCCTTATCACTAGGCAACAGAAGTACGGGTCAGAGGTGGCACAAAAGGCAGTCGTTATTTAACCACCGCCTAGTCTGTGGAGTACATATCCCAGTTGGCAGGAAACTAAACCACATTTCGTTCGTTCACTAAACTTTGCGGCATAAAATGAATTTCACACTTCCCTCACCAGCCTTGCAAGTTTATACAGTATGTATGTATGTAAGTACTAATTTTCCATTGTTTTCATTATTTAATCCATTGTGGGCAAATAAATAAACTTGTTTAATAACTGCCATGTAAAAATTTAATTAGAAGCAAAAGTTTTAATCCGAAAACATAATAAAAAAACACAAAAAAAAAATAAAAATAAAACTGTTCAGCTGTTTGCAAGCAAATGCCGCAGATGTGAATGTAAGCTGCAAGTGCGGCGCTAAAAGGATGTTGCACTTAAACCGAACCAGTCAGTCAGGCTAACTATCCAGCAGTAACGCAGGCGGCTTGAAACTATTGGCGTCAAAAGTTAAATAAGAAAGTTTTAAACAAAAATGTTTGCCTTCTCGACATGCGCTAATCCAGCGCTCAGCTCAATATCTGCGTTACTGCTTTGCTCTCACTGGCTGCGGCAAGTGAATCAGCAGTGCAACTTATAATTAGTCCGCAGTGACTTTTAATAGATTCATCAGGGAGTACATACATTTATGTTATGTAGTTGGCGTTTTTAGTATTTCGCGCTCGGCTGAATTGGAAATTTTGAGCTCAAAAGTTTAGCGCTTTTCCAAACGGAAGTAAATAATTTACTATGTATTGAATGAAATAGAAGGGATATCGAATTGAGTTTGATTCACATAAAGACATGCGTTTTTCTCAGCGATCGCAGCTTTAAGACTACCCAGCAGCTACCCGAATTTACTAAATTATTTCTATGTTTTCCGCAGTTGTTTTTTTTTTCAATGAAATCTTTAATCCTTCTGGTTTGATTATCCAACACCTTTCTCATACGCTCGTTCCCCTATGCCATTGGGAATGAAGGCCAGTTGTTCGAATACCGAGTACCTTAGACAGCTGACTCGCAGCTCAATGGTTGGTGAATATTTATGCTACTGTCTTAGGTCTCTTCCCGCAGTTAGCAATCCACCAACAGCTTATATATTGTATGTGAGATTTATCGTGTGTAACTGTCGTTAAAAGGACCTAATCTCACGGCGCCTAGAAGCTCAGCGGCTCAATTCAAATGCCTCGATCAGCGTCCTGAAATGTAACCGCATCAGTACCAATTGGCAGTGAGGGATGAAAACACTAACCACCTTGGTAGGGCTCGAGGTCCATCTAAAGCTCTGCCGTACTATGGGTTCGGCACCTTGTTGCAATGCAACTCAACATTGAACCATTGTTCGTTCTATCTGCATTTGGGTGTAATCCACAGCCACCACGATAGTCCCCTAAGGGCTGCACCAAGAACATACCGGAGTAATGCTCACCCGCCAGACTTGCTCAACCTGCTCGACTCACCCGACTTACACCATCTTGCCAGACTTGGACATTTTCGGTTTTATCAATCAGCAATATTTGCTCACACTTTCTATTCCTTATTTCCTGTGTTATTCCCACTCCAGAACAACTTCTCCCAACATACTACCTTTGATGTCTCCCCCACCGGAGACAGCTTCATCCTGTTTCTCCCTCACCGGATACAACTTCACCATCTCATTCATTCTCTTCGTTTCGCTCATCTCACTCATCTTGCTGGTGAGCCCACTCCAGTCCTGTACTGTCAACTGACCTTAGACAGCTACACCAGGCCGGAGTGATTGCTCGACCAGCTCGACTTTCTCACTCACTCGAGTTGCTCAACTCGAACACATCCATTCTTGCAAATCTCACTTGTCTTAATCGTCTTACGCACGTGGCACATCCAGTTTGTGCCTTTCCGCCTTGCTCGGCTCGCTAGTTTTGCTCATATAGCTCGCAAACACACTCGGAGTGCATTCTGTTCCTCACCAGAAATAAGTCTCTGGTCAGACCTCGAAAGCCAAAGACTTCTGCCAGTCGCACCCCCACTCTATTCAAGGACTGGCAGCCTTTGACTGGCTACCACGCGGTTGTCAAGCCCGTAGTTCCACAACAGTTAATCACATTTTGAATTTTCGAATATTGATTTTAGTCCTGAAACTATCCACCATGACATCCGCCATTTTGAATTTCGGAAAATGATTCCAGTTTTGTAATCTAAGCCGCTGATAACCTTTGGATATCAAGTTTTTTAAATATCTAAAAATTTATTTGAAATTCATCCTCTATACATATTTTGAATTTTTAAAAACTGTTTTCAGATTCGTAACCAGCAACTGCAAAATCACAATCAGCGACCCAGAGAACCTTTGGATAAAAAGTTTTATAAAAATTAGAAATTTTTTAAAAATCGAAATCTGTTATTCTAAATTTTTGAAAAGTGATTTAAATTTTGTAGTCAAAAACAACCTTTCGATATCAAGTTTCCTAAGAACCTGACAATTTTTTTAAAATCCATCCATCTTATTTGGTTTTTGGAAATTGATTTCCGTTTTGTAATCAACGCCTCAAAGAACCTTCGGGTAATAAGTTTCATACAAATCTGTAAAGTTTTAAAAAATCCCTACACCATATTGAATCCGCCATTTTGAATTTTCGAAAACAGATTTCAATTCTGTAATCAGCGACTGAAATAGCCCTTGAATATCATTCCATAAAAGTCTGAAAATTAAAAAAAAAAAATGCGTGTCTACTTTTCTTCAACGGTAAACAGTAATAGTAAACAAAATTGTATGTTGCTCTTGCCAGAAATCGAACCTGAGTCCTATCGAATGGTAGTTTACATCTCTAACTAGCCGGCTACAGCGGCGGCGGCTACATTCTTTCAATGCGCACACTTAATAACAACCCAAGTGCTATGAATCATCATGACAATAGAAAAGCTGCTAGCATTGCAAATTCCATGACCATACCTATGTATGTATGCGTGTACATTAGGGTGCGTCAGTCCCCATACAAAAGAAGATCAGTACTGTTTCTCAATCGGAATTATAACATTTATTAGGTATATATATTATAAGACAGCAGTTAAATTTTCCAAAAAAAAATTTTATGGTTTACGTGAGCTGGACCAATTTGAAAATACCTAAAAAATCGGTGTTCTTTATTAATTAAAATTAGTTTTTTAAATTATTTTTTTCAAAAAGTTACTTCAGATGATAGAAAAAATCAAGCTAACAAAGTTTAAAAATTTTATTAACGAAATCAAAATAATGAGATTTTTTGGAGGTATTTTCAAATTGGTCCAGCACATGTTAATCTAAATATTTTTCCGGAATATTTTGGCGGAGCTCTTAAAATATCGGTAATAAACTTTACAGTTAATTCCACTCCAAAAACCATAACTTTTTTCTCGATGAACCCTAATGTACTTACATATTTATTCAATATACGACGCAACGACGACAATTGGCTGCTATTGTTGGCTAGGCCATCACTTTCTCTAGTACAAATATATGTATGTATGTATGTATGTATAGTATGTATAGTAACAGTGTATTAAGAATTTATGAGTGCAAATTATTTTATTACTCCCACACGCATGCGCATACTTGAGCGCACACCCACACACAATAAACTAAAAAGGAGTATGTAAAATAAATAGAAAAAAAAAAAACATATCAGAGATTTTCATTGCGACAATCGCATACGCAAGTTGCCACTCAGACACATTCACAGCGTCATCCATATCCGGCGTCGTCGACGTCTGTAGCCTACTCATCATTGGCCCTCTTTTTATATTACTCGTATTTTATCTATGTATTTTATTATATTTTTTATTTCTTTTATTTTTAGGGGACATATTGCAATTATTGGCTTTACTTGCCGACACAGCCAAGACTAGCAATAGAAATTATTGCGCAAATACTAAAATGTGGAGTTTATGAAAAAAATAATGCTAGTGAATTAGTAGATAGTGGCAGGAAAACGCTGGGCAAAGGGAAGCAGTGTTGCCACATTCTGACTTTGACATTTAACTAATTTAGTTTGAAATTCACCGGTGTATGGGACGTTTAATGATTTTTGGGAATATTTTCGTGGACCCTACATTAGTTTTACATTTACCAATTTTTTCTTGAAAAATGTACATACATATGTACATATGGGTCAATCCATGCCAAACCGACCAATGCTTGGTATGTACCCTTTCCTGATTTGGATGAATTTCGGTCAGAACTTTTCTTCTATCATATAACGAAGTTCTGGCAGAGAAAAAAATTAAAATTTGTTTTTGGAAAGTTAGTCAAAATTGCAAATTTCAGTTTCCGTATTTTTTTTTGTAAATTAATTTTTTGAATATCTCAAAAACCATTACTGTTACAAAAATGGTTCTGATCCCTTTTTAAAGGCGATATTTAGGTTCAACAATTTTATTAACCTTGAGACCGTTTTAATGAACATTTTTGTGAAAAAAAACACAATTTACATTTTGGTAGAAGTTATAGCTGCTATTACGTATATCACATATCTCCTTAACAGACTACTTCACTGTGATTCTACACAGCTACCCCAGCTTACAAAGCCAGTGGTCTACAATAATTTTTCAACAGAAAACGGTTTCAAGCCGAATAAAATTGTTAAAAAAATATATATGTATGTGTATATAAAAAATTCGAATAATATAAACGTTTATAGAATCTGGGAATAAAAAAATTATAAAAGCAAAAAATTATAAAAATGGATAAAATTTCTTTATGCAGTACCTCCAGCTGATATTAAAAGATCATGAAATCAAGAAGGTGCTTTTTAAATTATGAGTTGTTGAACTTAAAAAAAACGGGGTTTTCCAAACTCTAAATAAAGTTATTAATATAAAAATTTATTTTTAATTTATAGTTTGCAATAAAATTTTTTCAAAAATTCATATCAAAATTCATACTCAAAAGATTTTGGAAATCTCAGGATCTTTTAAGGTAATAATTTTAAGGTGTTGTATAAAAAAAAAAAATTGCAAAACAATTTTTGCTTCACGATTATTTTAATTTCGAAATTTTGTAAATTATTTTATTTTTCGAAGTTTTTTTTTATATAATTTTTCTTTGTAGCCCTAAATATTACCGTTAAAACCAGACCAGAACAATTTTTGTAACTAAGTATAATAGTTCTTGAGATATTAAAAAAATAAACATGCAAAATACGGGAAATTGTGAAAATTTTGCTTTTGTGATATTTTAAATATCCTAGTTCTTATTTTTTAGATTTTTTGTATAGCCTCAATTATCACTTTCCTAAAAATAAACTTGCAAAATCTGGAAAATTTTGGGCTTTCGAAAAATTTTCTTTTTTTATTTTTCTTTTGGCGAACTTCGTTATATGATAAAATAACAGTTCTAACCCACATTCGATTCCAACTGAGCGATTTTACATGGATTAATGCACATGTATTCATGTACATACATACATACATACATACATACATAAATATGTATATGCCAGAAATGTTAATTAATTGTGCATAAATTTGCTAAGAAATGTTTATAATAACTACGCAAAAACTTGCCAGTGGTTTTGAATGCATATGGCAACATTGTAACAAACGCATATCAATTGCACGTGTTTTTGCTGTTTAACACTTGGGTGCTGCCAAAGTGTCTGCGCAGTAAATTGCCCAACCCGATGCGACTTATCAAAATTCGTAATGTGCGCTAGTGAAGTGCTCTGCGCCCAGTGAAGTAATTCGTCGAAAAGAAAGTGATTGCAAAACTCTTCTTCTGTTTTCTCAATAAAATTGTTCCTTTTTAGTCTGATAAGGAAATCCCAAAAACCCCTCTATACTAGTACTAGGTTGAGGTAGCACTTATGGTCCATGTGACTTTTGTGCAGCAGGGGACTAAGGGCATTTTTCCTTTTTAGCGCCCGCGCGCCATAACCCAGCAGTGCACTCGGTGATAAAAACCGTTCTCGGAAATGGTTAAATTTTCGACTGGGTTAAAGCACCTATTATCAGCAAATAGGTATGTATGTATATGAAAATCCTTACATATACTATTTAAATGAATAACAGTATTTGCGTAATTTTTGTACCTAGCTATGTGTGAATATACATACATACATGCATTGTAAGACACAAATATTCGTAAGCTCTCAACACTTGCGAAAATCTCGTATTTTTTCCGCATTCCTCCAACAATGCAAAATACACGCGGCGAGTATGTATGTGAATGTAGTATGCGTAACCTAAATGTATTTGCAGAGATTTTGTTGTTTGTTATGGTTGGACTCTACATTAAACAAATAAAAATAAATTTAACAAGGCTGCTTTAAATGTATAGGANGCATTTTTCCTTTTTAGCGCCCGCGCGCCATAACCCAGCAGTGCACTCGGTGATAAAAACCGTTCTCGGAAATGGTTAAATTTTCGACTGGGTTAAAGCACCTATTATCAGCAAATAGGTATGTATGTATATGAAAATCCTTACATATACTATTTAAATGAATAACAGTATTTGCGTAATTTTTGTACCTAGCTATGTGTGAATATACATACATACATGCATTGTAAGACACAAATATTCGTAAGCTCTCAACACTTGCGAAAATCTCGTATTTTTTCCGCATTCCTCCAACAATGCAAAATACACGCGGCGAGTATGTATGTGAATGTAGTATGCGTAACCTAAATGTATTTGCAGAGATTTTGTTGTTTGTTATGGTTGGACTCTACATTAAACAAATAAAAATAAATTTAACAAGGCTGCTTCGAATGTATAGGTGGACGCAAACCAGGACATACGACACGCCCGGCAAAGAGGACATTCACAGCTTCAGTGGCGTCACGTGACCTCGTTGTGAGAGTTCAAACGATTTGTCCTGCTGTGCAGAAAGTTTTGGGCGGGCCAAGGCGGCAAGGACAATGCTGTATGCGTGCTAACATGAATGTGGAGAATATATGTATGTACATATGTATATATGTAAGTTTACAGCTAAATATACTTTTATTCATTTGTATTTACAAATGCTAGCCAATATGTCCGCCAGTGTGCATGTGTGTGTGTGTGTGTGTGTGTGCTAGCCTGTGTGAATGTGAAGTTTAGTAAGCCAATGCTTTCTTATTTCGCTGTGTTGTATTTGCCACGTTACGTTCTGGTCTGTGTGCGTTCGCTTGCGTTCGCTTGCGTTGCGTTAAGGCGCCAAGTTGACGCCATTTTTATAGCACTTTCATTCGAGTAGCAGTGGGGCAGCAGCAGCAGACGCCAGATACGTACATATGTACATATACATATGTAGCCACAGCAACAGTAGCAGTTTAGCGCACAAAAACATTCGTGAAATTACATAGAGTAAATTTACAGTAACGATCGGCTTTATTGTCGCTGCGGTTCTTTCCTCTATGCCATCCTCGCTGCGCTGCCAGTCAACCACCACAACCAGGGTTGCCACTTTGGTAAATTGTTACCAAAATTGGTAGAAAAAATTTGGGTTGGTAAAAAGGTAAATTTTTTCTCATTTTGGTAGATTTTTGTTGAACTTTTCGTTCTCGCTTTATTTTTCGTAGTTATCTTTATATTATAAATTTCTTTCCAAAATGTAGTGTACTTTATTGCATTAATTTTCGAATGCTTTTTATATTCATACGTATAAATGTTTATCGATATAAGGCGAACATATCGTGCTCCATTAAAAAGTCATTTTAGTGGAATCCCGAGGAGCTTTTAATTGCATAAATATTTTAAATGATTATTATTATAGTATTATGTAATTACGTGCTATGGTTGTTCGCAAAAAAAATTAATCAACGCCATTTTTTATCAATGGCAATAGTTAAATGATAAAAACCACAAAAGACTGGCGGCAAAAAAATTAAAAAAAAAATCAACGGGTATTTTTAGTTGCACATTGTTGTTTATAATCAAATAAAATTCCATCATTAATTGTTCTAAAGATTCAGAGTAAAAGGTTCGAAATTTACACGACTTTTTTTAATTTTTCTATATGATGTATATAGCTGGAATCCTTGATTTTTATGGGTTTGGGTAAAGCGCCAAAATTATTCTTACTCAAAAAAAAAAACAAAAAAAAAACAAAACAATTTTTACTTGAAAAACATTGTGAATATTAACAAAAATCTGTAAAAAAAAACTGTATTTGTCTATAATAACTGCAGGTCAAGTTTTTTCAAATGATGAAGTTTCGTTGTTGCCATTAGTTTCATCACTTTCGCTTTTGGTTAAAGGAAACTGAGAATACGCCGTTAATATGATCTCAAATGCCGTATAACTACTTAAATAAAAAGTTCCTTAAAAACAATTTTAATTCATATTGAAATAACTAAAAAAAAAATAAAAAACTATAGTTTTTATTAAAATACCAAAAAAAAATTTGGTAGATATTTTCCAGATTTGGTAGATTTTTTTAAGTGGATGGTAGGTTTTTTTTTCGTCAGTGGCAACCCTGACCACAACACAACTTCACTGCAAACCTAATCACTAGCTTACAAACAGTTAACCGCCAGCAGACAGCAGCTAGTTGTCATCATTGTGCACTGAAGCCAATAAAATATATTCGATGAATGTACTTGTGCGAGTATTTGACATTACACGCTGCCACAAAACGCACTTGTAAGCGTTGGTACTACCACAGCTACATACAACACGCCAGCCACACAGCCACAGCCACAGCCACAGCCACATCCACTGACACTGAGACAGACAAATGAGTGCGTGGTTGGCAGCTCGAAGGCGACGAACAAATGTTTGAACAATTGGACTTGTTGGCGCCGCAACATTTCAGAACACGAAAAAAGTGGTAGCAAAAAATTTGATTGGTATGTGTGTGTATAAATAAATATATCCTTCCTGCAGGAAATGTATCTAAATAAAAGTTAACTTGAAGTTGATTTGGAAGGGACTAAAGCTCACTACTATCTGTATATTTTCTTTAAGGAAAGCTAACTACATATATTTCTACGAAGAAGGCTGCGAAATAGTCAGGGGTGGTTACCTCTGCATTAGATGTCAACTTACTTGTAACTAACTATTTTTGGACAAAAAATATCAATAAGAAAAACCAAATATTTTCTTTTCATTTTCTGCTGTAAGTGGGGTCCCATATTCGAGCTTCATATAAAATTTCGATCTTCCTTTTGTTTGTCCTCAATTCGAAAAAGTATTTGTGAAGTGCAGAAAGGAAAATTTTTATGAGGATATCTAAATATAAACTTGGTTAAAGAATACAATTATTATTGTTTGCATTACTCCTGCATTACTTTTCAATTAGTTTCAAGTTAGTTTTTTGTGGAGCCAACTACAAGTTATATATTCTATAGAATTCCCACAAAAAAACTAACAAAAAGTTGGTTATTTTTTAACAATTTATTATTTTTTTCTGCAGGGTGTGTGCATACGCAAGTATTGACATTTTTGCTGTACCTAACTTTGTTCGTAGACATCCTGCGAAAATTCGATTTTGTAAGAAAAAATTTGGTAAACACAAACTGCGTGCGATGCTCAAAAGCAATAAAAAAAATGTTAAAAGAGAATTTCAATAAAACTAAAATTAATTCCAGGATTTTTTTGAAGATTTATTTCTATTTTTCTTAATCCAGCCTTGGGCGCTCAAAGAGACAAGGCAATTTTTCAAATTATGAAAAAAAATGTTGGCCGATCAAAATCGAAACTCAGAGTTTAGATTTGGGGGGATTTTTCAGGATCTTTGGGGGTTCCTTAAGGCTTGTCGGCATTTTTTTGGGACTTTTCGGAATCTTACACGACTTTGATCGTGATTTATTTTTTTCACTCGGAACCTTGTGATTTTTTTTGATTTGTTACGGGATTTTTATGGGTTTTAAATTGATTCCTAGATTTTGGCTTATTTCATTTTGCCCAATCTTTCGCGTTGTCAGAAATTTTCGGCGATTTTCAGAAATTTATGGATTTTTTGTGATTTTTTTTAACTTTTCGAGATTTGTTGCAAATTTTTTTGAAACTTTTTAGAGTTTTCAAGAGTTTCTGGTACATTTCGGTGTTTTCAAAAATTTTTTTACCTCTAGGAATTTCTCGGAAACTTCGTGTCCTGAAAGTTCATTTGACCCATAACTTTGGTTTGTATGAATGCCCAAATAGGAATAACGATAAAAATTATCGGAATTTCCTGATAGAAATGATGAAAGTCGAGCGTTAGGAAAAGTTTTTGAATTTATTGTGGTTTTCCTTTTTTGTATTTATGAAAGTTTTGAAAGTACCGAGATTTCCTGAAACTTTTCGGAAATTTTCGTCATTATTTAAAGATTTTTTATGGAATTTTCAAGATTTTCCTGAAATTTTCGTCAGTGTATCGAAATTTTTGGGAGCTTTTAGGTGATTCCGATATATTTTGAAACTTTTCGAAGTTTTTCAGCCAAATCTCGATTTATTTAGGGAGTCTTCGGACTTGTTGTTGTTGTTTTTCGGGACCTTTTGGAATGTCTCATCCAAAACAGTCACCTGTTGTCTATTATGGAAGTAAGCAAACAAAGCAAACAAGTTTGGTGTCCGCGGTAGCCGAGTGGGCAGAGTTGCATACTACAGTTCTGTAGGACCAAGGTTCGATCCTCAGTTGGAGCGTTTGCCAAAATTTTTTAATGATTTATTATTTATATTTTTCTTATTCTATTTGCTTTACATATATTTTTATTTTTTTTTTGTTTTTAAGTCCAGAATTATAATTACACTAAAAAAAAATCCTAAAAGTAATAATTGAATGAACTAAAAAGAAAAAATGAATGAAAATTCCAAGGCGATATTAAAAAAGCTCATACTTGGAACAAACGTTTAGTAATAGTCTCTGGAAAAATGTTGTTGATGTCACTTTCTTAATCAAGAAAGACCCTAGATTCTTTATGGCCATGACTGTTTCGATGTTTATAGCGATATGACTTTTTACAATTCTTACGTTAGAGTAGGTTCGTTGACAGATTTGACCACTCTTTTTTTATTCAACTTCTTCCTACAGCGGATGCGCCATGCACTTAGGAT